>NC_069119.1:33401259-33701259 GCF_025612915.1 Magallana angulata | reverse complement strand
ATGGAAAAACTTCATTTTCAATGTTAAAACTGGGTAATGTTGTGCAACTGCTTCTATGAGACCGATGCTGTTCCCACTGAATTTATTTTTGTTTCTAAAAATGTCATTTCTAAGGTTTATAAAGATGCCTCATTTTTTCCTTTCATGAAAATGTATTGGATTTTATTGAAATTTCAAATTTACATTAAAATACCAGAATTTTTGTTTACAAAATATGCATCAACTTTGATAAGGCATATATTTTTGTTTGAAATATATTTATAGTTTGAAAGCAGTCGAAGTTAAAGAGTTAAGTGTGTTTAAACTAAATAATATAATTTTTAAAAAGGTTTAATAGAATTAAGTAGTTTTACAACTGATCAAACTTCACAATATTTTTACAACTTCTGTGACCTTTTTGCACTAAACATGTTCCAAATTCAAAAATAGACATTTTTCTGCCTAGTTAGGCATACAATGAACTTTTTTCTTTCACGTGTATTACAATATCATGTTAAAATGAAGTGATACACAAAAATTTATTGAAATCCAAGACATAGCATGTGCAAAGCCCTGCCTGAATTTTGCTTGGACAGCAGAGTCTTAATAAGACATACATAGATCTAGTCGTGTTTCTTGACTGAAGCACTATTGAAACTTATCTGATGTCCTCTTTTATTTCTTGTAATTCAAATTACCTTCTATTGAAACATTTTAATCGAGTTTAGGGGCAATAAACATTGATAAGTGCTGGTCAATCAATGATCGAACAAACTTTTAAAAAGCAAAATGGCTGCCAATATGGCGGCGCCCATGGCTGAAAGAAATTTTTTTTTGGCCTTAGTACCCCTGATTCAACTTTCATTTTTCACGGATTTTCTCATATATACGTGTTACCAATACCATTAATCCTCGCTTCGCGAGGCGGGCTTCACCCGCCTCTCGCTGACTCGGTATAAAAAGTCATTTCATCTTACAAAAGATATTAATTATAAAAAAGCCTAACTATGATTATTTATTAGATATAGTTAGTTATATACATGTACTAGTACTTTTTTTTTTACATTTATAATCCATACAGAGTTTATATCCTTTTCCATAGTTTGAGAAATATTTTTGATATGAACATGTTTTTGGTATACGTACAACATTATGATTCTGAGGGTTTGTTTCAACCATTTATATTATTGTCATGATGGTAAAAAAAATATTACAGGAATGTTTATCCTACGGGCTGTAAAAATTATTAAAGGAACGTTTATCCTTACGTCTTTAAAAAAATATTGCAGGAACGTTTATCTTTACATCTGTAAAAATTTGATATTGCAAGAACGTTTATCCTTACGTCTATAAATTATTTTAGTAACGTTTATCCTTACGTCTGTAAACAATTAATATTGCAGGAACGTTTATCCTTACGTCTGTAAAAATATTGCAGAAACGTTTATCTTTACGTCTGAAAAAATATTGCAGAAACGTATATCCTTACGAGCTGTACATCCAAGGAAAGAACTACCAGGAGATCATCAAATGCCTGAAAGTGAGAGGAAAGAAAAGTGGAAGTCCTGTTAAAGCAGACCCTGACCTCTCCAGTAAAAAGATCAAAACTGACAGGGTATCAGAAGAACACAATTCTAGAGACTGCCTTGATACACGTAAGCTTATCATACATACAGTGTACATGTTTTGATAGTACTAGTATCATGGTTGCATTGTATATTCACAACGCTCTCTGATACAACTGGAAACTCTTGTGTTCACAGTGTAATTAGAGTTTATTGTAGTATGCAGTATGTAGTTATTTCCAAAACTAAAATGACTTAGACATTTTTCAACCACTGGCTGTTACAAAGGGTAAGCGCGGCTGCATCGATTAAGTTAATAGATAAACTTACTTAATGAAAGAATAATTAATGTAAAGATTTTTTCTGCCAGAATCTAGGTGAAGACCTTTACCTCCATCAATAAGTCTATGCACTGGACATGTACCAATGTGCTTGGTTTAAGCATATTTTATTGCGTCAACATATATACAAATGGTTAAAACACAAGTTTTAACAACTTAATATTACTATCTTACCAAGTAGAACAATTTACAACTGTGTAGTAGTTTAGAATGGAAGGTACATAGGAATGGGTGTTACTAAAGTGGTTAAATTATTAAACAAACGTACATGTATTTAAAAACAGTTCTGTTTGAATTTGGTCGAGGCAGTAAGACTGATAAATCCTTGAACAGACTGATAAATCTATGAACAGCTTAAAAAATACGTTGATTTAAATTGACAGTCAGAGATCAATCACCAATGTGCTTGACATGCCTTTAAAAACAGAGAAGTAATAAATATTTTTATCAGTGGTTACAGTAAATTTATTTTGAAATATTTGTAAATTAGTTAAGGATTGTTTGGTTGATCTTTAGAATTCTAATGAAATAAATTTTTATAAGGATATATTTTTAAGGTTTTTAGCTCACCTGAACCGAAGGTTCAAGTGAGCTTTTCTGATCACCTGTTGTCCGTCGTCCGTCCGTCCGTCCGTCCGTCTGTCCGTCCGTCTGTAAACTTTTCACATTTTTGACTTCTTCTCTAGAACCACTGAGCCAAATTTAACCAAACTTGAGACAAAGCATACTTATGAGAAGGGGATTCTAAATTGTTAAAATAAAGGTCACAACCCTTTTTAAAAGGGAGATAATTGCGAAACTGCGAAAATTGGGTGGGTGTCTTAAAAAATCTTCTTCTTAAGAACCACTACACCAGATTCGCCAATATATACACCAAAGCTTGTATATATAGTGAAGATTCTAAATTGTAAAAATCACGATCCCCGGGTCAATACTGGGGTCCCAAGAGGGGTTCAAAGTTGATTAAAAAAGACAAATTTAACATAGAAATATATGGGGGGAAATGTTTTTAAAAATGTATTCTCAAGGACTACAGTTCTAAAATTAGTGATATTAATATACAAGTACCCTAAAAGTGTAGATTCTAAATTGTGAAAACCGTGATCCCCGGACTAATACTACATACGGCTCCAAAATATGTTGAAAGTTTAACATAGACTTATATAATGGGAAAATGTTTTAAACTCTTCTTTTTAAGAATTACAATGCTACAGTTTGTGAGATTACTGTGCAATCATTCTGAGATAGTGCAGATTCTAAATTGTTTAAATCATGTTTTATTAAAAGAAGTATTAAAAAAAAAAAAAAAGAAATTTCCATGATTAGATTATCATCGTTAAATTATCTGGTTACACATGTGTATGTTTATCGACTAGTTTTTTGTTTTTTTGGAATTTCAATCCCGACATCAATTACTCACATATCGGGATACAAGTGATCGGGATCAAAGATCATAAATTCAAACAACTTCAAAAAGGTGTGGATCTTAGTTTTTACGAAGTTTTGATTCACAAACACACAGTTAGGAAAGATAAAGGAACAAAAGATATGGAAAAAAAAGTAGGAATCATTAATCATTGATAGACTTTATCAACTATATATAGACTTTCCATGTTTTTTGAGTTTAGTCTATAAGACAGATGATCGATGAAAATGCAAAATCTAACATGCCTAATGTCCTCATCACACCTGCAATATTTTTATTTGATGAATCGATAAAGAAGCTTTTAATGATTGAAATACAAAACAGATGCCAATATAATCTTTTAATTATTTAATGAATATAATTCAATTTTTTTCAGTGAAATTGGATTTTTTTTTTTTATACTGCAAATGGGTATTTTAGAGCTTAAAATTCAGTCTCAGTTGATGTGTAAAATAACTATGAATAAAAACATGCCAAAGATAAAATTGTTTCTTCTTTTTATGTATTGTTTAATATATGGCAAAATCTTGAAATATATGAGTTTTACAATATTTATTCAGAGTTCACTTCATAATAAACCCTTTCGAAATAAAATGATACAAGGACTATTGTTCAGGTGAGCGATTTGTGGCCCATGGGCCTCTTGTTTTTTAATATTATGTTGCAACAACAATGTTCTTAATTTTGTTGTCTTGTTTGCAGTGTTGCCTGAAGAAAAATCTGTGGATTTGGGTCATATGCTCCAAGAACTCCACCAGAATTCTGACAAAATTTTCCAACTTCAGGACGGTGAGCATGCATAATTTTAATGAAGGCAAAATATTCTATTCGTTTGTTGTCAAATAAATAACAATAAATTATAGTCTTTGTTGAAACATACTATTGTGTCACAGCTACCATTGTGCTTAATTAGGTAAAAAAAATGCTACGCATGTGTTTTATGCGTTGCATTGAAGCATTATCAAAAAATATGATAAATGAGTGCTTTCCTTTAATAAGATCTTATTGAACAATATTTCATATTTTTCCAGAAATAGAAGGAGAGCAGAAACGACTTGGAATCTGTATCAAATTTCATGAGGATTCTACCCCCCGCGATCTTTCGGATGGAATTGTGGAAGCCAACACCCCATCAGAATTCATGCAGGCTAGCTTACCAGGTAAGCTTTCTCTCAGGGTGGTATAGACTTTTCTAGTATAGTCATAGGCTTACGGTGGATATGAGTCCATCTATATATAGATAAGCTTTCTCTAAGGGTGGTTTAAACTTTCTTCAGACAGATACTTTCACAGCATGGTCATAGACTGCCTTATGGTGGAATTTAGTCTACAATTACCCTATTCAGTCTAGTTAGGAGGTACATTGCAGAAATGTGCATTTGGCTGTTTCTTATCTGCTAAGCATTTTGTTTCACATGTAACATATAAGTCTACCTATTAACTGCCGGGGGCAATATTATTAGTTGGCCAGGTTCCTGTTTTACTTATCAATCTTATAAATTCTTTGTAACTGGTTTAATACACTGCAAGGTAGCGATTTAATTGCATTACAACTTAAAATTACTGTTTTATTGATCTGTTTATGGTCCTTTTTATCATGTGGCTAAAATGTTTATGTCAACATTGATATTTATTTTTTTTTTAATTGTTTACAGCAAATGTTTTGTTTTGTCATACTTGCTTTTACATGGTTAAAAAAGTCCCGGCCCACAATAATTTACGGCTTGAATTGAAATTTTCAATATTTTTTTTTATCATTTAAATCGTCACACATGCGAAAACATTGATTTTTAAATTTACACTAGATGCCAAAAATCTAGAATTCTTGGTAGAATTTAAAAAAGAGTAACCAAGTTGATGGGTATGGAATTTATTTGCAATAATTTTGCATTATATCAAAATATTTTCCAACTCTCAATTTTTTTAGAGGTGATGTTAATAGTAGTTCACTTAATCGCTAACTGTAATTTTTAAGACGCAACGTCACAATTTAAGGAAAAATGCTGTAAATTGAAACTGATAAATAGTTTTTTTCTTTGAATTTTGACAGGATAAAAATAATTTGCACAAGTAATTTAAACATATTGTCTTTATCATGATTCGAATGAAAATTCATTCACTTCCTGCTTGTGATTGTCCATTGACTGGAATCATATTATTTCTATAACAGTCAGTTACAGTTATATATAAAAAATAATTTACTGTAAATTATACTTTTAAGGTATGTAAATATATAAAGGTTCTTTAAAAAGTACCTTTAAAATATCTTAAGGTTTCTCCACCCTCGATGTTTTTATGGTTTGTTCATGCTGTAGGAGCTAACACAAGTACACTATCAGGACAGTTATAGCAACGACTGCTCTCTTATTAGCTCACCTGAGCTGAAAGCTCAAGTGAGCTATTCTGATCACATTTTGTCCGTCGTCCGTCTGTCCGTCCGTCCGTCTGTCCGTCTGTAAACTTTTTACATTTTGAACTTCTTCTCTAAAACTGCTTATCCAATTTCAACCAAATTTGGCACAAAGCATCCTTATGGGAGGGCGAATATTAATTGCAAAAATTAAAGTCCGATCTGTATTCAAAGCGGAGAAAACCTTGAAACTGTAGAAAAAGGGGGGTGCATTTTTAAAAATCTTCTTCTCAAGAACTACCGAGGCAAATTCAACGCAGTTTAGCATAAATTATCGTTATGGGAAGGAAAATATAAATTGCAAAAATTAAGGGGTAATTTTGTTTCAAATCGAAGTTATTACGAAAATAATAATAAAGGAAAGGCGTGTTTCAATCGGCTCGGCATCCTGTAAAATGGGTAGGCAAGACTTGGCCTGGGCAAAACAAAAGATTTGCAGTTATTAATCTGCCAATCTCATTAAAATTTCAGGATATTTGATGGACTAGTATATTTGTATTCGCTGTAGATATTGCTGCAAAATAATGCGTATTTGGAACTGACGATTGCCGATCTGCCCCGGCATTTATTTTGCCACGGCCCGGGTTTGCATACCCATTTTACCAAGACTCGTATTCCATACTTCTAAAACGAGGTTCTTTGTTTAAAGCAGCCATGACATTATACGAAAAAGGGTCGATCTGACTATGATGAATTTGCTTGTTGTGCAACAGTTTGCGTATGAAGGGAAGTTTTGAAACATGAAAAATATATTGGTGCCGATTTTGTGAGGTAAATTGAGGCTAAATATGCGTTGACAGTTTTCACACATGACGTTGGTGTTAGCTTATTCTGATTTTCGTTTCGTTTTCATTATTTATGCTTTGTAACCTGGAAACTATCGTCTGTATTTCGTGATTTTTACGTATCAAATCAATCGGAGACTTCGGTAAATCAAACAGTTACGTTAACTGTTTACCTGCGCAAATTAAGCAAAATCTGATGTAGGGGTACTGAAATACAATTCATTCTATCGGTAATTCGGCATTATCTTTTGTGTAATGGTAGATTAATGCAATAGGTTTTGTTGAGATGCTCAGCATTTTCTCTAGTTTATTCAGTTTAAATAGAGTTTGATATCGCTTACGGAAATATGTAGGTGTATCCATGTATATATATATGATTCATTTCGAAAAAAAAAATTGTGTTCTTTATTTGTTATACATGTAGTGCATGTTGTTTACAATTTCTATTTACTAACCATATTTGAGTGTTAAGCTTCGAATTATAAGCAAGATACAGAGATTTGCTCACAATTCTATGTTTGTACACAGATCTTAAAAGCTAAAGATTAAAAAAGTATAAAAAATTGTCAATATTTATAACGAAAATTTTCAAAATCTGTTCTTCCAGAAACCCACTTATTGAATTGTAAACTTAACCTTTTTAGCTCACCTGAGGATGGGGCCACAATGAGGGGGGGGGGGGGTCGAAGTTTAACATGAATATATAGAGTAACTCTTTAGAAATCTTCTTCTCAGAAACTAATCGGCCAGGAAAGCTGAAACTTGTGTGGAAGCATTCTCAGGTAGTGTAGATTCAAAGATGTGAAAATCATGACCCCTTGGGGTAGGGTGGGGCCACAATGGAGGGTCGAAGTTTAACATATGAATATAAAAAGTAAATCTTTAAAAATCTTCTCAGAAACTAATCGGCCAGGAAAGCGGAAACTTGTGTGGATGCATCCTTAGGTAGTGAAGATTCAAATTTGTGAAAATCATGACCCCGAGGGTAGGGTGGGGCCACAATGGGGGATCGACGTTTTACATAGGAATATATACAGTAAATCTTTAAAAATCTTCTTCTCAGAAACTAATCAGCCAGGAAAGCTGACACTTGTGTGGATGCATCCGCAGGGAGTGTAAATTTTAAAGTTGTGAAAATCATGACCCCTGGGGGTAGGTTTGGGCCACAATGGGAGGTCGATGTTTTACATAGGAATAAACAGAGTTATTCTTTAAAAATCTTCCTCTCAGAAACTAATCAGCCAGGAAAGCTGAAACTTGTGTGAAAGCATCCTCAGGTAGTGTAGATTCAAAGTTGTGAAAATAATGATCCCCAGGGGTAAGGTGGGGCCACAATGGGAAGGGGTCAAAGTTTAACAAAGGAATATATAGGGTAAATCTTTAAAAATCTTCTCAGAAACTAATCAGCCAGATGATTCTTTATAATTGTTAAGACTTTGGCCCCAGGACAATTCTTTGGCCTCACGAGAAGGTTCAGAGTTTGATGTACGTTTATATCCCATATATAAACTATTGTTAGGGATCTTTTTTAGATCTGCAATACTCAACATATGATATGACTATAAAATCATCCTGTTAGAAAAGGGACTAATGATTATAAACATAAGAATATCCAGGGGAAAATGGATTTTATTTATACAGAGTTTACATGAATTATTGTACATTGTCCAGATAGTTTGTATTATGACTCCATTGAGCTGATTTTATCATACCTCTTGTTCCTCAGGAGAGCGATGTGGCCCATGGGCCTCTTGTCAAACATCACATTTATTTTAACTAATTTCAATATAATAAACCAATTTTTAAAAGAAATTAATCGCAATCCTTTGTTTTAAGTATTTTAACATTTTAAGGCCATTTAAAATTGCCAGTATGAAAGCTATCACATTTACAGTGCATTTTGATACGATTTTTCAACCATGAATAAGTACAGTTTAGCAACATAAAACGTCTTTAACTTTTGAAATAATGGTTCAAACTCACTGAAAATTGATACATTTGTAATTCATTATATATCCTATCGAAATCTGCAAAGAAATGTTTACCTTGCCTGGTAAAAAATTATGAATTGTGGTGTCTGTCAAGTTTGCCTATATACGGTTTTATCAGTTTTTCATTGAATTCAGCGATTTCAACTCAAACTACTCTCTATGAATTGTTAAACATTGGTGTCATTTCACTTTACATAGCTTAAAATGTGTTAAACACAAGTATAAAGCAAGAAATATTGGCAAAACTATGCACCACATAACACTATTATTATAACCGATAACGGTAAAATATTCCGGATTGCTCACAATGACGTCACACGACAATCGAAAGACCTTAAAGGACAGGTGACACAATCACAAAAACATTGACCAACAAGTTGAATTGTGAGTGGGATACAATTTCTGCAAAATTTTCCTTACTACTCCCATCTGTTTCACAGCTATTGCTGAATTACTGAGCTGATAAGACGCGTGACCTCAATATGCATATCTGAAGCCTCTGAGATCGGAAACCTTCGGTGCGACGTAATAGCCGACACACTGTCCATTCTCTGTATCTTTCAACCATAGGGATTTCTAAATTGCTCTTATCTAAAATTTGAAGTCATTAACTTTTGTTCATTGCTATTAAAAGTTTGAGAACCCAGTACATAAACAGAGTTATTCTAAGCTTAGAAACCCCATTTCTGTTTCCTCAGCAATTATGAATAGGAGTAAAAATTGTAACCTGTACTGTTAACTTTTTATTGATCTATATACTTCATGCGGGAAAAAATTTCAGATGTTGGATTTTTAAAAGATAAAAATCATCAAAAACATGGAATCATTGTTTCTAAAGAAAGGATTTTGTTCTGTCAACACATAGTAAGTGATGATGTATAGAGACTTTTTGTAACCAAGAATTTCACTGGTGGATCTTAAACCCTAATTAATTTAATTGGACTTAATAAAGGATTTTTTGATTTAAGAAGTATTACCAGAAATCCTGGTACCTGTAAGCAAATATGTTTGTAAATTTCTCTAGTTCCACAAAATCAGGGGTCTACCTTAATCTCAATACTAATAACCGAAACATCTTTTAATTTCATTTTAATATGGTATTTGATCATGTTTGTTTATTGAAATTTAATCAAAAGTACTACCAATTTTCATAATCAGTAAAGACTGAAACCGTGACAGTAGTTTTTTAACATAGTATTCAGGTTTTAAAAACGTATTAATCTCAGACTCCTTGAATTTTATCCAAATGTAATTTGATCTTTCTTTTAATAGTGTATAATATGAAGATCATTTTTTGGTAGTACTTCTGAGTTCTGTATAATTTATTCTCTATTGATCAAACCTAAAAAAAAAAAAAAAAAAAAAGCCCAAAAATGAGCTGTTATGCACACTGATGACTTCTTATATACTGACATCAGATTCAGATTGACAATGAATTATTTTTTTACAGCAACACCAATTGTTACAAATAGTACACAAAAAAGGATTTATATGTGATATAATAAAAATCTAACTCATCGTGCTCCCAGTTGAGTTTTTTTTAAAGAAAAAAAATATTTATATTAATATCAACTTATTCAAATCAATGTTTTGGATCTGCAAGATTGGATTAATATGCATATTCAAACAATATATTTCAAACTTTACTGAATACTGACAATCTGAACAAGTGGTTGCCTGTCTGGCTGACAGGATGAGAATCTGCTATAAATGATTATCAATCACAGAATCTTCAGATTCATTCTAATTTAATTACTTTTTTCAATTTCTATTACCACTATCTTATGTACACAAAGTTTCTCAAAAACTCCATAAACCAATAATACAACTTGTAATCTTGTACATTTAATAATCTTACTACTTTGTTTTCAGGAGAGGGTTCATACACTAAACTATCAATAAAATATGCTTTTAATAAATTCACTTTAATCTGATAGTGCTTTATTTCAAAATCATCATTTGCAACACAAATACACTATCCTGTACGTGTAAATAAATCCTCGTCGATTGCTCTGTGTACTATGTAGCCGATAGCTGACTATGTCATCTTTGACGAATAACGCACAGGGGTTTCTTATCTCATTAAAGATCGGAAAAACTCGGAGATCTGTTGCAGCTGGGATTTTCAGCACACCTAATTGAGCTGTGTGTTCTTATCTGATGCTAGTCAAATGGAAAAATTGTTATAAACTTATTTATATTTGTCAAAGAAAATGTTTTTAGAAGAAAATGATTTTGTGTCACCTGTCCTTTAAGTCTCATTAATTTTTAAATAGATCGTCATGTGAAACTAAAAGAAAATTGATGTTAAAAAACAAGACTTCATTTTAGTCAAACAATGATTTGCTTTAGTTAATTAGCTAGGTAGTTGTGCCCATTCGGTAAGTTATGATAGAAAAAAAATATTTGAAACTTTTTTGAACATGACATTTACATTTTCCTTATTTGTACATTGACTGGAATCTTATTGTAGATAAGGGCTGTCAGTTTGTACCCAGTGTCCACTTTACATCTAGTGAGAGCAGCCATAGCTGTGGGCTACTGCATGAGTTACGGGCCCTGGAAAACGAGTTTGAAGAGCTTGACGAGGAAATCAACTTGCTAATAGAAGAAAACAATTGTCTATGATAATATAAATCAATTATTTGAAAATACAGTGTATGTCAATAAAGTAAATGTTAGTGGATAATTTTTTCATATCTTACACTTATTATAAAAAGTTTTTTTAGGTTTAAACTAGTGTTTTCTTTTTTTGTCAATTTTAACTTTTTGATTTAATTTCAATAATGAAATACTTGAGTTATTATATTTTCTTACTGAGGGGTATACTAAGGATGCTTTTGCATTTTATTGCGGCCCTTGTTTGATTCAGTAAAGAAGTTGTTTATTATCTATACTACTATATTAAAATAATAGACTCGAATTTTTAGTCTTTAATACCGAGAAATCGGAAGAATACTGTCTTTTGTTTTATATATTTTAAACATCTTTGGTACTTGAAGAATACCAATTTGTTTTTATTTTTTCTCAGTTAAGCTTCGCTAATTAATAATCAACGAAAATTCCTCAAAAAATCCCGGAAATCACCTGGATTTTTTGGATTTTACAATCTTGCACTTGCGCAATACATTCACACTAACGGGATCTTTAGTTTATATTTGTTTCCACAATATCACATCTGCCTGAATAAACTCAGAAATGATAATACAAATACGGGTAAATTTTCATTGGACTTTCGCTATATATTTTGTTCATATAAATTAATGATTTCTTATGAGAGAAAGTATAAAATAACAAATATACATTTCAACTAAGCACTTACTTTCATCTTCGTGATGACAACAAATATTTGATTACATGCAAAATGTTACATTATATTTGTTAGGAGAGTGAAGATAGAATATGTTTTATCGTTAAAATGAATAATGTCCTACAGACCCAGTTTTACAAAGAATATACGATTACGTTGGTGAAAAGGTGTTGAGTTCTTCCATTCTATGGATTAAAAGTTTTAGTTGAAAGGTATTTGCAGTCTCAAAAAGGTTTGTTGTGATGTATTTGACTGTTATTTTCAAGGCAACATCATTCATTAACTTTCTCCAAAGTCGTTCCAGAGCGATTCTGCAATTTTCTGCTACTTTACGGGTATAAGTAAGGGAGGGGCTTTTCCCGAGACACAGTTAGGTTATTCAAACTAAGGAAAGTGTAGTGAAATTAATAGCATTATTGTAGGCTTATAGCTTTGTTATGTAAATGTCAATAATAAGGTGTATCGATGTACCTATTTCTAAATGTTCGATATGCAATGTCAACCCGTGCACGCACGGGTCAAAGTCTAGTTGTGTTAAATCAACACATACATGATATAATTCATTGTTCTTCTCAGGGAATGGCACCCTTTGTTTAAAACAAGTTATAGTTTTGTTGTCACACAGACATTTTTCTACTTTAATTTATTCTAGCTTTTTTAATCCGTTTAAGAAGTTGCTATCATGTTATTAATTATTTCGTCCATTGTCTGTCTATGTCAATTTTTTTCATGCCATATGTTTACAATTGAATATGTGTCTCTGTACAAGAAATGCATGTTAGTGCTCAGTTTGTACTCTGACTCATCAGTTAATTCTAGCAGCTTAAATGTGTGCGCCTTTCTCAGAAAGTTGTAGATAAGAACCACCTACATCGTTATATGGCAGCTATAAAGGCGCCAAGGAATTTTAAAAAAAATGATTTTTACGCACTGTTTTAATTTACATGACTTTTTTTTAAAGTTCAAAACGACCATTCCTTCCTATGTGTGTTAAATGATCTAATTTTGATATTCAATTACACAGACACAGCAAACAATCTTAGTAGTGACAATAGAATATGGTTTAAATATCGCGTGGCTAAACTGCTTGTATGTTGTAGTGTACTTATTCCTTCGCAACATTGTAATCGTTTGATATTGATTTCTCTATTGACAACACTGTGATATGTTATTTTCTTTAGAATGGGTTTTCCAAACTTTGTCTCATTTAACTTTCGGTTAAGCAGCATCGAGTAAAATGGCGGTAAGTCGTGAATAACAATTAAGGACACAAAATAATTGACCATGCCTTTTGTGTACCTCTATATTTTGACTGTTAAATGAGATTACATTAATTCATGAATACCTTGTTCAACTGTTCGTTAACCTTGTTGAAAACAACATTTAGATTTGTGTGATCAGTTCAAAAATGACGTCAGTGGTTCTATAAATAAATAAATATATATATATATATAAAATCATTCATACTCTTACCGTTACAGTCCCATGTGTCTGAGATCATAGAGGACTGGTTTTATCACAGAATCCTCTTTACTTTTTTGAAAACTGTGAATCCACTACAACTTTCAGAGTACCTAAGAGAACAAAACTGTCTCACTCTAACTGATTTGGTATGTAATATAAACAATAAAACGGTGTTATATGTAATTTTCATAGTGTGTGTGGAGGGGTTTTTCTCGCTGTATTTTTCACATCAGTATGATTAACTTGGTATCAAGAATTTTACTACAAAGTTATTCAATGACTGATTAGAAATACTTTTTTAAAAACCCAGAAAATTGGAAAAATTTTTGATTCGAATCACATTTAAATACTGTGATTTTTTTAATGAGCGATGATTAATTTATTTAATAGACATATTGTTCAAAATCAATATAACTATTTATGATATTCACAAGAACTTATGTCCCTCTGAAAAGGGAGAGAGTGAGTGATTGGCACTGATTTAGGGAAAAGTTTTAGTTACAGTATTTTATTGATACAAGTAATTTTGATTATACATTCGACATGCCCAAAACTAGATCTAGAAACTGTTTTCGAGGTATTCATTAATTTCTAATAAACGTGCAAAACATTTACGGGATGATTGTAACGTTCATATAACTGACATGTGGATCTGGACAAAGTATTTTTTACAAAGTAAGAAGCTTTTAATCTGTAACAATTGTGTACGTTTAATTTTGCTTGGCGTTTAAAATTTCATAGACACTTTAAGTAACCAACAAACCTAATAGTGAATCAAAAATTATAACAAATATTATTTAAGCAAAACTTTTTCTTATCCAAAAGATATATTTAGAGTTTAATTTCAGCATGAGATCCAAAAAACATGTGGACTATATGATAGAGTAGCTGCTGAAAAGTTGTTGTACAGACTACGAAAACGACCTGGATGGATACATTATCTTTTAAAGGCTTGTAATGATCCAGAGCTAGATCTGTTTGAGCTGAAACTATTCATCACAACTGAATTAGGTGAGTAAAAGATCAAAGTTGACATTTGTCTTATCAGATTGCAAATGAATTAACTCGCATAGAGGGAGTGATAACATAGCGTGTAAAATCAATGTTAATTGCATTACACACTTAAACATATGCACAATCTCAGTACTAATGGAGAGTAAAAATCATATACATGAGATACTTAAGAGATGAAAGCTAAATAAATCAGGTTCATGCCAAGAACCATCATATACCTAAATTGTATTTTTTTTTTTCATTCAAAGATGAGTCTGATCAATGGAGATATTTCTTGAAAGAGGAAAAACCCCAGGTAAGGAGTTAATTAGAGAGGATTTGTTAGGTAAGATAGATAAGAAAAAAGACATGCATTAATGAAAACTCATTTTGTATCATATTAACTTTTGGTTTAGCAGCATCGAGTAAAATGGAAGTACTACAAAGTTTTTTTTGTTTTGTTTTTTTTTTGTACCTCTAATCCTCACTGGTTTTTTTTAAATTAGATTTCTTTAATTCATGAATACGTTGTTCAAATGTTCTATAGCATAATTGAAAACAACATTCAGATATTTTTAATAAGTACAAAAGTGTTGTTAGTGATCCTATATCTGTTTCTAAATCCTTATTGATACTTCAAATGCTCATAGCAGTTATCAAAGTTACAGTGAAATATATAATAATCTTGCTTTTACAGTATCCGTTCCAATGGTTTGAGGGCAGAGAGGACTGGTTTTGTGAGAGAATCCTCTATACTTTTTGCAAAAATGTTAATCCACTACAACTTTCAGAGTACCTAAGAGAACAACAATGTCTCACTCTAACTGATTTGGTATGTAATATAAACAATAAAACGGTGTTATATGTAATATGTTTAATAGTGCTCTTTTCTTAGGAAAGGAAGGGTTCTTTTGAATAATTTTTTACACCCGTTTTTCAACCATGATATCGAGAATACTTGTCAAAGAATTTTCCTACACAGTTATTCCATGTCTGTTTAATTAGAGAATAGTTTTCTTTTAAAAAAGAAGAATATACTAGATAGTCATCTGAAAAAATCACAATCAAGTGATGCGATTGTTTCAATGAAAGGATTAATTGAATTGATAGAGTGAAAGTTTGTGATAGGCATTGATCCAGAAAAAAAATGTGCAAATGTTTGCAGTTATCGCATTTGTAATTTGACTATACATTTGACGTGCAAAAAACTATCTTTAAAAACTGTTCTAGAAGCATTTATTCATTTCTTTTCTAATAAACTTGCAAAAGCTTTGCGGGATAATTATACCTTTCTTATACCGGGCATATGGATCTTCGCAAAGTAAGAAGCTCTAAAACTATAACAAATGTATGCGTTGAAATTTGCTGGAGTTTTCAAATGTCAATTCCATAGACATTTAAGGTCAAGATCTAGTAAATGTAAGGTGTATATAGGTTTTTGAATTTCAAGAAATAAATTCTTTCACAGATGCTTCATAACAATAGCTTTGTTGGAAAGGGTGTACCTGGGCTCAAATTTTTGATAAGCACAATGAATAATCATATTTGAAACTGTCATTTTCTATGGAGTATGAAGGTATTAAGACTTCGTAGTAAATCTCTCATCTCATGGTTTAACTTAAAATATCAAAACACCCTTTTCAGCTTCTACATAATCCCTTCAAAGCCTTAGAGTATGAAAAATCAAATATGACGTCACAATAGTTCTAGCGCCAAAAAACACTCTACTGTTTAGTAACCCCCACATCAAATTGTGAATCTAACATTATTACAAATATCAATTAAGCTAAGTTATTATTGATCCTGAAATTATATAGAGTTTTATTTCAGGAGCATATC
Organism: Magallana angulata; assembly: GCF_025612915.1. Lineage (NCBI taxonomy): Eukaryota > Metazoa > Mollusca > Bivalvia > Ostreida > Ostreidae > Magallana > Magallana angulata. Next base: position 33,685,156 of record NC_069119.1, on the reverse strand, counting down.
AAACAAATGTTCAGATGGAAAGAAAACGCTTCAGCTGCTACTGAATTGTTGCTCAGACTACGAAAACGACCTAATTGGATACATTATCTAATAAAGGCATATAGTCGTCCAGAGCTAGGGCTAAATGAACTGGATTTACAAATTAAGTTTGTAATGAGTGAGTAACATGTGTTGAAATTTTTCTTATCATATTGTAAATGTATCGTCTCGCATAGAGGAACTGATGACATGTAGGAAAACTATTACTGGGATTCAGAGACCTCTTCTGTATTTCATTCTTTATTTCATTCAAAGAAAAAGATGACCGGAAGTGGCTCTTTACAGGAAAGAAACTTGAGGTGAGAGAGAGAGAGAGAAAAGGGAGAAAGAGAAATATATGTTAGACAAAAACAAAACAAAAATATTGAATGTTAGAGCCAAGTTACAAGCAAAATACACCGGTAAGAAATGAATGTTTGTAAACAAAGCGCGAGTCTACGGAAGCCCATTTAGGACCTCTCGAACAATATTTTTGAATTTGATATAACGAATTCTTGAATTTGTTAAAACGAATTTAAATCGTTATAACGAATTTTTGAATCCGTTATAACGAATTAAATTTGAAATAACAAATTTTAGGAATTCGTTATAACGAATTTAATCTGTTATAACAAATTTTAGGAATTCGTTATTTCAGATTTTGAAATCTGTTTTAACAAATTAAATTTGAAATAACGAATTCTTGAATTCATTATTTCAAAGTTTTAATTCGTAATTTCGGTTTTTTAAAATCAGTTATAACCTATTTCATCCAATATGTAGTAACACATTTCATGTTTTGGGGAACAGATTAATCGGGGCGGACTTCATTTGTTCCATATCAGCGTACGACGAAATGCGCCGATCAATTGATCAGCGTTAAACGGCGAAATGGTAAATGAAGTAAACTGGCGTAAAAACAAAAGTTGAAGAACATATTGTCACAGCTGTTGCTGTAACCATGGTAACAGATGTTACAATTCCCAAAAATTATTTAGTCAATTCTATTAATCAATGAGCATGGTTATTTATTAAATGGTACTTGCAGCCAAGCCAATGTCGAACTTATGTCATAGAATTTATTTACCAGAATTTAATGCAAAACCGCACCGATATCGATGCAAAAATAATAGTTACGCCTATTCAAAGTGCCTATTTTTAAAATTTGCTACTTTAGTCGCCTTTTACTGATGAATACGATATCTTTAAACGCTTGCATGGACATTATTCATATTTATTTTGGTCGGTGTGTGTTCAAATCCAATAAAGCTTGAAGGGCTTTATGATAGATTTGATATGCACGCTCCAACCAAAATTATCATCTAATAATACTCAAAGAATGATGCCTTTTTGCTTATGTTTATATTTTCTCCAATTTCTACACTTCAATCCAACATTTTAAAACCACTGATTTTTTTTCATGCATAGCACATGTTATGTATTATTGCAGCAAATACCGTTTCTCGGTATTTCTATCTGGATAAATAAGGTATTTTATCTGTTTCTCGGCCCATTTTGTGTCGCTCATTTTTTATGAAATTATTGGGCTATAGGTTTCAAAATTGATTTGTAATGTTATCACAGTAAAGGACACTTGAAAAATATAAATATGATATTTTAAATGACATAGCCAGGCATTATAACCAGGATGTGCGCATGCGTGAACCAACTTTCCATCGGGATTGGTAACCGTTTGGGAAGAAATTCGATACCTTCTTTGAGGAACTATGAACTGATGAAAGGTGCTCAAAAAAACAACAAAAAAACAACAACAAACAAACAAACAAAAAACCGCGACTTTTATATCATATAGTCATTAAATATAATAAGAATGTTATGGACCTTTGGTTTACACTAAATATTTGCGAGGACAATAAAGGTAATGATACAGGAAAACAAAAGACACGTAGCTTAAAACGGGTGGATGGGTGGGGGTGGCAGAGGGGGGCCTGTTCCCATGCAGTTGCTCCCCCCTTTCCCAGCATTTTCGAAACATGTATAAAATTGAAAGTGACTGGGAGGAAATAAACAGTGGAATTTAAGTTTGAGGTAACTAAAACTTAGAATTTCTATAGCTATCCCCACGGTCAACGATTTTCGAATTTTTGAAAAACATTTTTTTTGCATGTCAAGAATTGTTTGGCGATTCTCCAACCCCACCCCCTCTTTTCACATTTTTTTCGATGTTACCTGTCTGAACAAAATATCCTTATTTATCCAGTTTCCTTACATATACCAGTAAGAGAGAATTAGGTTTATATATAAACCAATATTACTGTATCTCATACAATATACCATTCACCAGGGTCTATAAACACCTACGCTTAGATTAAAAAAAAAATTCCAAGGTTAGGAGGACAGGGGTTATTGGGGAGGGGTATGGGTGGTCAGGACACCGACCCCATGTAGCTCTATCCAAAACCCCTCACCAAGGTCTGTGTGCCCATCATTATGGTCTGTATACCCATCACCAGGGTCAGAGTACGTATTACCAGAGTCGGTGAACGTATCACAAGGGACTGTATACGCAGAACCAGATTCAGTTTACCCATCACAACGACACCAGGGTCTCAATTCTTATCCCGAGGGTCAATGTTTCTGTGTGCTCATTACCAGGTCTATTTACCAATAGCCAGAAATCCACGTAACCATCACCAGGGTCTTAATGCCCACACCAGGGTCTGATTAGTAGAATTTATTAATAGGGTCAGAGTGCACATCACTAGCGTCTGTATACCCATATACATAATCAGTATACCCATCACCAGGGTCAGTTTACCTATAACCAAGGTAAGTGTACCCAATTACAAGTGTACATGTATACGCTTAACCAGAGTCAGTATACCCATCACCTGTGTTTAAATACCTATCACAATATAGGTTTTGAAACCCTGGTAATGGGCACATAGACCCTGGTAATATGTATACTGACCTTGGTGATATGTCTACTGACTTGGTGATGGGCACACAGACCCTGGTGATACGAACACTGACACTGGTGATACGTACACTGGCCCTGATGATACGTACACTGGCCCAGGTTATTTGTATGCAAACCCAAATGATGGGCACACATCGTAACATTGACCCAGGTTATGGTTATACAGATCCTGGTGATACAAACACTGACCCTGGTGATACATTCACTATGCTATTAAACATTTAAAAATCCTAATCCGTGGAGGTAGGGGGTTAGGTGAACACTTAACTTCATTTTTACAGTTTATTTCCTCCCTTAATTTCAGTTTTTACCTGGTCCCAAAAACATTGGTGGGGGGGGGGGGGGGGGGGGGCAACTATTTGTTAATTTACCTTTTATATGTTAATTTAAGAAAAGTGTGTTGAAGGGGATAGTCTCGTCCCCACTGCCCCTGCTCCACTCCACACACCCCTCCCCCATTCCGATGCTAAGTGTCTGTTGTTTTCCTGTAACATTGCTCTTTATTGTTCTCTCAAATACTAATATTTATTCAACATTTTGGTGTAAATCTAATGTACACAACATTCTTATCACTTTTAATGAACATTTATAATGTAAAAATAGAATTTTGCTATACCTTTTCAATTGCGGAAATATCAGTTTTAAGTTCCTCCAAACAGCTTTCAAATTTCCTCCCAAACGTTTACCGAAAAGTTGTTACACGCATGGGCACATCCTGGTTATATTGCCAGGCTACGTCATTTGAAATATTATATTTATATTTTTAAGTATCCTTTACTGTGATAACCAAGCCCAATAATTTCATAAAAAATGAGCAACACAAAATGGGCGTGTCCTACAGCATAACCGAAAAACAGTATTGGCTGCGCTGCGTAATAACTCATAGCATGTGTTATGCATTAAAAACAGAGGTTTTAGAATGTTGTTTTAAAGTGTAGAAATTGGGAATAATATAAATATAGTATTAAAGTAATAAGGAATCATTTTTTTAATGTTATGAGTTGATAATTACGGAAGCCCATTTAGGACCTATCAAAAAATATTTTTGAATTTGATATAACGAATTTTTGAATTTGTTAAAACGAATTTAAATCGTTATAACGAATTGTTGAATCCGTTATAACGAATTAAATTTGAAATAACAAATTTTAGGAATTTGTTATAACGAATTAAATTTGAAATAACAAATTTTAGGAATTTGTTATAACGAATTTAATCTGTTATAACAAATTCGCTGAATTCGTTCTTTCAAATTTTGACATCTGTTTTAACAAATTAAATTTGAAATAACGAATTCTTGAATTCGTTATTTCAAAGTTTTAATTCGTTATTTCGGTTTTTAAAATCGGTTATAACATATTTTTATCCAATTTGTGGTAACAAATTTCATGTTTTGGGAAACAAATTAAACGGGGCGGACTTCATTTTTCCCATATCGGCGTACGACGAAATGTGCCGATCAATTGATCGGCGATAAACGGCGAAATGGTAAATGAAGTGAACTGGCGTAAAAACAAAAATGGAGGGACATATTGTCACAGCTGTTGCTGTAACCATGGTAACAGATGTAACAAATCCAAAAGACACCTTACTTTATATCATATAGTAAATTTTGGTAACAAATTTAATTCGTTATAACGGATTCAACGATTCGTTATAACGATTTAAATTCGTTTTAACAAATTCAAGAATTCGTTATATCAAATTCAAAAATATTTTTGATAGGTCCTAAATGGGCTTCCGTAGATAATTTCGGTCAGAGCGTGGTCAAATCTATCATAAAGCCCTTCGAGCTTTATTTGATTTGAACTCTTCCGGACAAATCACATGAGACTAGTAAAACTCAACGAATGATTCCTTATTCTTAAATCAATTCTATTCCAGACCGGTATTTTTATTTAAATATGGGGGAATCTCGCGGTTTGGTGATGAAATGAGATGACAAATGCAGTTATATGTTGAGAAATCAACATGCCCATCGATTAATAGCATTAATTAAACAAATTTTTGGAATTATGCGCAGAAACCCGTCGAAACAAGCCTGTATATATTGTATTTTTGGTGAAAGTGCGTCGCTACATATATAACAGTTCTTAAATATTTTGTTTCTATGTAGGAATTCTAGCAAAGTCTTTTGGAATTGTTACATCTGTTACCATGGTTACAGCAACAGCCGTGACAATATGTTCCTCCACTTTTGTTTTTACGCCAGTTTACTTAATTTACCATCTTGCCGTTTAACGCTGATCAATTGATCGGCGCATTTCGTCGTACGCCGATATGGAACAAATGAAATCCGCCCCGTTTAATCTGTTCCCCAAAACATGAAATTTGTTACTACAAATTGGATGAAATGGGTTATAACAGATTATAAAAAACCGAAATTACGAATTAAAACTTTGAAATAACGAATTCAAGAATAACTTGAATTCGTTATTTCAAATTTAATTTGTTAAAACAGATTTCAAATTTGAAATAACGAATTCCTAAAATTTGTTATAACAAATTTAATTCGTTATAACGATTTAAATTCGTTTTAACAAATTCAAGAACTCGTTATATCAAATTTAAAAATATTTTTTGATAGGTCCTAAATGGGCTTCCGTACGAGTCTTATGGTTGTTTACAAAAATATAATGTAGAGAATAACTATTTCTTAATTAGACGAAATTACTTGTAAAAAACAATATAAACTAATTAAATATCTACATAAACACGATTATCAACCAAAAAAGTTACTACACCATTACAACACATATGTAAACAATGACAAAATTCGAGCTTTGTTTACAAAACAAATTATTAACTCTGTATATTGCTTATAACTTTATATTTGACATAGAATTATTAACTTCTATATTTATCATTATTAGCATTGAAAATGGAAAACAATTAGAAAATTTTAAGTCAAATTGTGTCTAAGTCCATTTAAAAATCTTCAAAGAAACTAATCAGCCAGGAAATGTGACACCCTTGGGTGGGGTGGGGCCACAGTGGGGGTCGAAGTTTTATATAGGAATATATAGATTAAATCTTTAACAATCTTCAACTCAGAAACTATTTAGCAAGGAAAGCTGAAAGGACTGCGAACGATAGCATTGTCTAGCCGCCTAACTAAAAGTCATTTTTTGAAATTTGTCTGATTAAAGTTATTTTTCATAATAATGAAAACATTTATGTATATTTTCATTAATTATAAATGATTTGGTCAAACACAGAGAAACAACTTTGAATTTAGGGTTAAAATAGCTCATTTCATAATAGAACATATCAGAAAACAGAAATGTTTTTTTAAAACATTCCCCCTCCCCGTGAAACAAAAATTCCTTTTAATTATTGTCATTTAGCATATTTTACGAAAGTGTTGTTTCACGGGAGGGGGGGGGGATATGTCTAAATACATTCCAAATTTAGCTTTGTAAATTTTCGAAAAAATAATTGACAGGTATGAATTAAAATGAAATTTTACTCTATAAAATATCGTAAATATGTTATTATGCCGCCTTCGAAGAAGGGAGGGCAAATTGCTTTGCTGCTGTCTGTCGGTCGGTCGGTCGGTCTGTCGGTCGGTCGGTCCACCAACAGTTTCCGTTCATTTTCTTCGCAGAGGATGAACATATTGAAATGAAATTTGGTATACAGGTTTATTATGATAATATCTAGGTCAAGTTTGATATTGGGTACAATCAAGCAATTTTTGACAGAGTTATGGCCCTTGCACTACTGTAATGAAAAAACCCTGAGACTATCAAAAAACCCTGAGGAAACCCTGAGTGGCACTGAGAAAACCCTGAGAGACCCTGAGGTCGGCACTGAGAATACTGATGAAACCCTGAGAGACCCTGATGTTTGCACTGAAGGCACTGAGGAAACCCTGAGGGACCCTGAGGTTTGCACTGAGGGTACTGAGGAAGCCCTGAGAGACCCTGAGGTCGGCACTGAGGGTACTGAGAAAACCCTGAGAGACCCTGAGGTCGGCACTTAATACGAAAATTTAAGAAAATCCTTCATTATCCAACAATTGGCGTAATCATGTTTAAAAATAAATATAAACGTGAGTAACATTGTATTCATTCGGTATAAATTTATTTTACTGATGCATATGACCAGACTTTCTCATTTAAACAACATCTTTAATTAATTATTAAGGGAAAATACAGACACACAAAGGAAGAGTATGTATTCTGTACTTATTGTATGTACATTGTATACTGGTTTAACATGCGAAAAGCGAGGGACCCCATGTTTTAATTAATTTATTATTTAAAAATTAAAAGAAAAAGCTGCTTACAGCTGAAATGAAATAGTAGTCGGCCGTAAAATGTAATTTTTAAAAAAATAAATAATCATGTTTATTTTTATTCATTAAATTAATCATTTTAGTCGCCCTAACAGAACATAGTTTACTAATGAGCATTCATAGATTCAATTACCTGTATTTCTAATTTGAAACAAGACAGTGTAGATGTATTTTAATATTTCATATCGCATATTCTTGAACAGTATGGAAAAATAGAACAGATCGGTAAACTGGTGGGAGGTTAACAGAATCCATGTACTCTCTCTCTCTCTCTCTCTCTCTCTCTCTCTCTCTCTCTCTCTCTCTCGTAGGTAAGGAAAGCGAAATAGAACTTCATTTACATACTCGAATAAAATATGGAATAAACTGATTTTTATTTCCTAAATCCCGATTTTGAGCGATCACTTTATAAATGTAATCCTTGTTCTAAATTCATATCCTTTACTATGATTTGATTTCCATGTAGACCCGGGCGAAATCACTTTTTATATTAACATAAATACTCAAACTCCTTTCTTTTACGGTGTAACTTCGGTGAACCGTAAGAATTCCCCGCCGTTTGCAGCTGTTTATTTTGATACTACGTACTTGTATACTACAAGACATATACACAAGTGGCCAATATTCACACCTCTTCGCGGTCACTCTGTCGCGTGTATAGTCTGAGTCTTGTCTGTTATTTCCGAGGTTTTTCTTGATCCCAGACAAACAAAAGAATGTGTTCTGTACTTATACACAAAGGAGACAGTACGTCGTCTATCATACACAGTACTTTTTTTTTTATCATGGACTTCGAATCAGAAACTTGACAATCAATGATCAATAAAAATTAAAATACACGATTTTAAACACTGGCAGTATTACTGCATGCTACATTTAGTAGTACTAAACATATATAAAGTATTTGTACATAAGAGAGAGAGAGAGAGAGAGAGAGAAAGAGAGAGAGAGAGAGAGAGAGAGCGTTGGAAGGTACTTCGTATTGGGGCGGCGATTTATTTGGTCGAAGACGGGGGGGGGGGTTGTAAACCGAATTTTACTTGAAATGAAGATTTTTTTACGATGTGTCTATTTTTTTTCTTAATTTAATGTTACATTGTATTATTGACACTTATTTGTGTTAATGGTGAAACAAAAGCAAAATTATTGCACTTCAGGTTTGTTTTAATAACACATTTCATTAGAGGAGTTTTGTTTTCATGTATAGACATCAATTTTGATTCAGCTTATCAGTCTCTGTTGTGCATCGTAAACATTCAAAATTGGATATCCGTGATTCCCGTGCTATGTTAAAATTGAATTCTTTAACTGGTCCTTTAATTAAAATTATTAATACTAGACAGACAGACCTCGGAATTTCCCTTCCCCTGTCTCGGCATTTCCGGTAACTAGAAATATCAAAATTCAATCGGGTGGAAAATATTTCTAAACTCGGAGAGTTCAACATTCTGAAATTGAATTTCTACTTGCATCGTTTTTTAAAAACGGGGGGGGGGGGGGGGGGCTTAAAAAAATCTTGACAATATGGAGAATAATGCAACTTTTCAAAATCGTGAAAATTATATCTATTGCTATATATGCAAGGGGGCGTATTGGATCTATTTATCAGTTTATAGCACATTTTCATTGTTAATTTCTTTCATTTTATTTTATTTTAATTTCTTACGTGTTCCCAAAAAGAGGTGGGGACTCCATATGCATGTTGATTCATATGTAACTCAAGTTAAATGTTTGTTGAGAGAAAAATCGATGCTACGTGCCTGGGATGTACGTGTTTAAGCCTGACAGTGTATATGTATGAGTAATAGAAAAAATTATACTCATATTTGTAAACTTAGTGGGTAGAACGAAGCAGTGTTTAAAACTTACTACAATAGAGATTTTCTTTGACATTACACTTCACAAACATCTTTCTTAGACTGAAATTGACACATGTACAATCCTTCAGTAGGTAGTTCAGATCATCTATAAAATTCAGTTTTGTTTTCTGTGCTGTGATATGGACGAGGCAGACAGTTGTACAATCATATAAGTGTAGTTTTTTTTTTTAATTTAAAAGTTGGTTTAACTTTGTCAATTAAAAAACTCTCAAACTGATATCAAATTTAAATTTCCAAAATAGAGATACTAATTTACACGTAAACTATACAATATTAAGTAACGCCATCGCTTAAGCTAGATAATCCTCAGTTATTAAACACATTTTAGCGATAAACTTCATTAAATGTGTGCATGTATCTTTATAGATATTATTAAATGCATATAAATGAAGTTAACTACATCTGATTTTAAAATTGTGATATATTTCAAACGGTGTCTCGGGCACCTGTTACATACACTACATGTAACAATCTGTTATGTTAAAACTTTGATATTGTCTGCTACTTTATAGTTTTTCTTTTACAATGACTTTTTACATATTAATATACACAACTGACTTTTCAGTTGAATCAATTAGCGACATTTTTCCCATCTGTAATATATTTCCAATATTGCCCCGGGCACCTGTTCTTTATATGCAGTAAACTGGCGTGTGTATATCTTGTATATTCTGTGTTAGTTCCAGTGCTTTTCTAATCAGGGGCAAACAATAGAATTGACAATTGATATACACAACGGAAGTTTTAGTAGAAGGTAATACGTAGTGTTTCAGAAAAACAGTACAGTGGAAGTTCTATTTTAATCAGATGTAAAATTGAAATAAATGTCATTATTTAAATTAGATATTATTTTTTAGTGCATGCTTATTGTAAAATAAAAAAAAAATCTTTGTTGTAATTTGAACAAAAAAAAAAAAAAGAAAGAAAATAAGCGTTTTGTTTGAAAATAAAGTCTTAAAATAATCAAACAATATAACATGGCTCATACCCGAACATTTAATTTATTTCTTATTCTTACTTAATCTCAGGGTTGCTTAAAAGAAATTTCGACAAAATAAAAATAAAAACAATCATTATAAAAATTAATTATATAAGCTTTCATAACTTTATTTTAATCGAATATTTTGGATCATTTTTCTATTAAAAATGACCTCAGGGTCTATCAGGGTGTCCCCAGTACCCTCAGTGCCGACCTCAGGGTCTTTCAGGGCTTCCTCATTACCCTCAGTGTCGGCCTCAGTGTCTCTCAGGGCTTCCTCAGTACCCTCAGTGCAAACCTCAGGGTTTCCTCAGTACCCTCAGTGCAAACCTCAGGGTCTCTCAGGATTTCCTCAGTACCCTCAGTGCAAACCTCAGGGTTTCCTCAGTACCCTCAATGCCGACCTCAGGGTCTCTCAGGGTTTCCTCAGTGCAACTCAGGGTTTCCTCAGGGTTTTTTGATAGTCTCAGGGGTTTTTCATTACAGTAGTGTTGGACTTAGAAAAATTCTAGTTTTTTGCAGTTTCCGCTCATTTTCTTCGCAGAGGATGAACATATTCATATGAAATTTGGTAAACAGGTTATCATGATAATATCTAGGTCAAATTCGATATTGGGTACAATCGAGCAATTTTCGACAGAGTTATGGCCCTTGGACGTAGAAAAATTCCAGTTATTTGCAGTTTCCGCTCATTTTCTTTGCAGAGGATAAACATATTGAAATTAGATTTGGTATACAGGTTTATCATGATAATATCTAGGTCAAGTTTGATTTTGGGTACAATCGAGCAATTTTCGACAGAGTTATGCCTCTTGGACATTGAAAAATACCAGTTATTTGCAGTTTCCGCTCATTTTCTTCGCAGAGGGTGCACATTTGGATATGAAATTTGATATACAGATTTATCTAAATAATATCTAAGTCAAGTTTGATTGTGGGTATGATAGAGCAATTTTCGACAGAGTTATGGCCCTTGAACTTAGAAAAATACCAGTTATTTGCAGTTTACGTTCATTTTCTTTTTGGATGTTTCCAAGGGAGGGGGGCATAAATGTTTTACAAACATCTCTTGTTTTCAAGTTTTTATGCTCATATTGGCCGCTAAATAATATTTTCCTCACTCAGAGACCGATATCAATGGAATTTTTTAAGACCCCGCGTTAGCAAAACTTTTCTTCAAAAATAAATAATTTGATTACAAAATTTATTTTGATATAAATTGATTAGGATTTGATTATACTTTTTAGCTCACCTGAACCGAAGGTTCAAGTGAGTTTTTGCTGATCACCCGTTGTCCGTCGTCCGTTCGTCCGTCTGTCCTTCCGTCTGTAAACTTTTCACATTTTCGACTTCTTCTCTAAAACCACTGAACTATATACAGTACCCGCAACGTTATTTTTTACAATCCTATCCTATCGTATCGTGTATCAATCCTATCGTATCGTGCGTGTATACTGTTCTATCGTGCGTTAATTCTATCCCATCGTGCGTGTATACTGTTCTATCGTGCGTTAATCCTATCCTATCGTGCGTTAATCCTATCAGGTTTATCGTTTAATTTCAACAATTCTTCCGTTTATCCTATCGTATTAATCGTTTCGTGCCTTTTCATAAGCAAGTAAATTTATTACTAAGTTGCAACTCGTTCGGTGCGCCGTATACGAATATTTTATCGAACAAGAATTGTAAAATCCTATCCAACATTCCGTCAGGATACTAATTTTTGAATTTTTTAGATCAAAATTAACCAATATTATATGTAAATCATATCTATTGAAAATGAAAAAACGAAGTTCTTAGGAACAAGGTAACATATTTACCTGTATATCGAATATATTAAATCGTACGCAGAGTGTATACCTGCGAAGACATTCACTTTTATGCAATATAATTTTGTTGCATCATATTTTACTCAAACAAAACTATTTATGATATAATTCATATTTAATTAAAACCCGAGTTGTATTTTGAACCCGTTATTTTCCGTGTGATATTTGACTTCAGGCTGAAATGTTCTCGACAATCAGCTAGGGTGTGTGGTAATGAAAACAATGTTAACAAATCGTACGCGGAATGTGTATCTGCGTAAATATGTATTCAACTTGTCTGTAATAATTCGTTTTTGATGCATCATTTTCTGACACAGAAAGAAATGTATCTATGATAGATTTTATATTTACTTTATACAAGAGTTAGATTTATATAATTGAACCCGCTATTTTCCGAGTGATTTAATCTCGGGATGCAATATTCGCGGCGATCGGCTAGGGTGTTTGGTAATGAAAACAATTTTAACAATACAGAAAATTTATTGATCATTAAAGCTCACAATTTTAGTTGAAAAAAATTAAGTGGTCATTTATATGCATTCTATAAATGATGCAGCGATGATTAACAACTCGGCAATTGTTACTAAAAAGAAATTCCACGTAAATCTTGATTTGAACGTGTTCTCTCTCAAATTCTGCCATTATCAGTTTGTTCGTATATATCGTTTAAAGCGATCATACGTTTATCATGAACATCGTTTATCCTTTCCTATCGTGTATCAATCCTATCATATCGTGCGTGTATACTGTTCTATCGTGCGTTAATCCTATCCTATCGTGCGTGTATACTGTTCTATCGTGCGTTAATGCTATCCTATCGTGCATATATTCTATCCTATCGTTTATCTTGTAAAAAATAACGTTGCGGGTACTGTATGATAAGAGTTAAATTTGGTCCCCATAATTCGCCATTTTTTTTAAGTGTTTCGTGTACAATAAAATGTTAACTAATTTTTGAAAGAGTTAATATAAAATATATTTTTTTCATCTATTTATTTGATTTATTTGCACTCATTGGTAGTATATGACGTCAGAAGTGACGCCATTTCTTTAATTCAATCAAAATCAGCCAAAAATTAACATTTTTCTTATTTATTTACGAATGGGAAATATAGAGCGCATGCTTGAACAAGGTAAAATTTTTGTCACTTATTAGTCTTGGCTAGAAACATCTCTGATTAAAATATTTCATTTGTTCAAGAATGCACTCTATGTTTTCGGAAGGAAAAACTGCTTGAAAACATGCTGTTTTACGCTAAAAATGCAAAAATGGCGGGAAAAGGTTGTCTTTACAATGTCATATTTCTAAATTGAAGACACTTGAACCAAAATGAATATCATGTAAACACAGCACATACATATCTGTACTAAGAAAACAAATAATGATAGTAAAATTATGATGTTCATTTTAGGGGGCCATTTTAGGTCCTTATCATATATAGTCCAAATTTGGTACAAATGTTTCGTATTAAAAAGGGATTATAAATTTTTGAAATAAAGGGCACATCCCTTTTCAAAAGGGAGATAATAGCGAAACAGTGAGTATAGGGTGCGTGTCTTTAAAAATCTTCTTCTCAAGAACCACTGCACCAGAAATGCCAATTTTTACACAAAAGCTTGTATATATAGTGAAGATTTTAAATTGTAAAAATCGTGACCCTCAGACCAAAATTGGGCCCCAGGCGGGGTTCAAAGTTTAACATAGAAATACATAGGAAAATGTTTTTAAAATCTTCTTCTCAAGAACCACTGCACCAGAAATGCCAATTTTTACACAAAAGCTTGTATATATAGTGAAGATTCTAAATTGTAAAAATCGTGACCCCCGGACCAAAACTTGGGTTTAACATAGAAATACATAAAAAAAATGTTTACATGACTTGTGTTCCATTAATAAGTAGTATCAAAATAGGGCTCCCAACACAGACTCGCAGAAGATTGCGACTTTGGAATGTGTAACGTCACAGGAATGTTGGGTATTTTTAGCACAGACTTGGTCAGTCTGATACGTCACAGATACCCTATGGTATTCTTAGCTCAGGAATGCAAAGTATTTCATAGACTGATTCTACTAGATTTTGCAAACATTTAAATTATGAGTATTTTAAGCCCAGGTTTTAAGGAATATACACAATTTTCATAGCCAATCTAAAACATGTGAGAGAAAGGAACGCGGTAAAGACTATAAGTACTTTACCAAGTCTGTGCTAAAAATACCCAACATTCCTGTGACGTCACACATTCCAAAGTCGCAGTTTGCTGCGAGTCGGTGCTGGGAGCCCTCGTTTGATACTTTAATTTAACTAAATTGTGCACCAAAAAAACCCAACTGTGTCTCCCTGATTATTGACAACTCATTGCATAAGTATAAGCATCAAGAAATGATGGATGAATACGATAAGGTGTAAAAATTCACTAAATATTATTTTAGTTTATCGCTTATATTCAATTTGGATACCGTGCCCGATAAAAATGAAAATTGATATGTAAATTTATTTGTTATCGGGCACGTCTCCAAAATAAATGTAAACGATAAATTTATCTTGTGATATTGTTGCAATATTGCAGCTAGTTTGGTTGAGCATTATAGATACGGCAGATCAATGCACGTGGTGTGGATTTATTTATAAACAACCATACCATAGATAATCTTGTTTCACACGGGAATGAATTTTTTAAAAAAGTATGTTTTATTATAATTAGGGAAATGTGTTTCACTCGTATACAAATGATGAACCCGTTAAGTTTGCTCAAAGAGTGTTTAAAGCAGAAAGAAGATCATTTATTTTTGAACTTTGAAATTTCTTCGATTTTTGTAACCATGATGAGTTATGATTCATTATATTACAAATGCATCACTACGTATTTTATAAGGAAATATACTGAATATACAATCACATGGTGATGTTAAATTAAAATTGCATATAAAAATATAGTTGCATATTGTGGTATTTATGGACTTATTGTACGTACGACCTTACTCAGACAGCGCGTGCACGGGTCTCTATCTCGCGGGCTCCCTGGTCGAGGACGGATGTGTCCCAGTGCTTGGCGAGGGCTAATGTGAAATCTTGTTGATGAACCCATGTTTTATGTGTATTTGTATGTTGTCTGCTTGGCAATACTATAATATGTACGAATTTAGTTACACAAAATATTTTTAATCTGATATTATTTGATATACGACTATTGGTACAGAAATTTAAATTAATGATACCTATATTAAAGAAAATGTCAGCTCGAGGCCTTTGTGGGCGTTTTGGCCTTTGATATGTATAATGAAGATTCTAAATTGTAGAAATCGTGACCCTCGGACCAAAACTGCAGCCCGAGGCGAGGTTCAAAGTTTAACATAGAACTACATATGAAAAATGTTTAAAAATTTTCTTCTCAAGAACTACTGCACAAAAAATGCCAATATATACGCAATAGGTTGTATATATAGTGAAGATTATAAATTGTAAAAATCGTGACCCCCGGACAAAAAGTGGGGCCCCAGGAGGGGTTTAAATTTTAACATATATAGGAAATGTTTTATAATCTTCTTCTCGAGAACTATAATGCGACTGTTTGGGATATGACTATGCATGCCATGCATCCTTAAATAATGTAGATTCTAATTTGTGAAAATCGTAACTCCCGGACAATTGATGGGGCACCAAGAGGGGTTCAAAATTTAAACATTTTAAAAAACATAAAGGAAACGGTTAAAAATGTTCTTCTCAAGAACTACAATGTTATAGTTTGTGGAATGTCTATGCATGCATCCTTGGCTTATGTAGATTCTTAATTGGTAAAATCGTGACACCAGGACCAATACTGGGGCCCCAAGAGGGGATCAAAGTTTATTATAGAAATATAAAGGTAACATGTTAAAAATTCTTCTTTTCGAGAACTACAATGCTTCAATTTGTGAAATTACTATCATGCATACAACCTTGGATAATGAAGGTTCGACAGTTTTAAAATAATGACCCCCGGACTAATACTTGGGACCCTTGATGGGTTTAAAGTTAAATGTAGAAGTATATATGTAAATTGTTTAAAAATGTTCTTCTCGAGAACTACAATGCATCAATTTGTCAGATAACTACATAATTATCCGCAAATAATGTAGATTCGAAATTATAAAAGCCGTGGCCCTCAATCCAAAACTGGGGACCCAAGAGGTGTTCAAAGTTTAGCATAGAAATATAGAGAGAAAATGTTGAAAAGTCTTTTTCTAGGGAACTATAATGCTTCAGCTTGTGAGATTACTTTGCAAGCATCCTTAAATAATGTAGATTCCAAATAATTAAAGCTTTCGCCCTGGACTAATATTGTGGCCCCAAGAGGGGTTCAAAGTTTAATATAGAACGATATATTGAAAATGTTTTTAAAAAAGTTTTCTCGAGAACTATAATGCTACAGTTTGTGAGATTACTATGCAAGGATCCTCAGATTGTGTAAACTCTAATGTAGTTGAACCAAGAGCTATCTTTCTTGATGTTCTGTACAGTCTGAGAGTCATTCCTCTTGGAAGTGGAACTATTCTATGTTCAGTTTTTCAGGCTGTGTACGTGCGGTCCCACCGCAGTGCTACACATTTTCATTCCTGTGTTACTATTTATGTTGTTCAAGCCAAACATACACCTCGGACCAATACTGGGGCCCCAGAAAGGGGTTCAATGTTTAAAACAGAAAAAGCATATGCTACGAAATGTAATGTTACAAGGAACTGCTGTTCAGGTTAGCGATGTGGCCCATGAGCCTCTTGTTTGTAGAAAAATTAGGTTTTGAATATCTGACAGAGATTTCGAAATATTTGGATTCAAAATGTAGGCGGGAAACGGGCGTTAGCGTTCGCAGTTCTTTGTGTGGAAGCATCCTCAGGTAGTGTAGATTCAAAGTTGTGAAAATCATGACCCCGGGGGTAGGGGCGGCCACAATGGGCGGTCGACGTTTAAAATAAGAATTTATAGAATAAATCTTTAAAAATCTTCCAAGAAACCAATCAGCCACTCAGCTATGTTAAGGGCGTCCATACAAAAATAGCGATATTTATCACATAAAATGTTAGCCTTTGAACAATCTTGATATTCTACTCCAAACATTTGTTAAACAAAGAGATATTTTATCGATTATACAAATCAAATAATTTGTTATCGGATGAGCAATTTTTGAGTCTCTTGGGAATACCCTGTCACGTGATACTGCTAAAAATAGATGAACCAGGACTAATACGAAAAAATGCAAAGTGCAAGGACATAACATAAACAAATATAGTTATTTCTGTTTCTAACTTGTAAAATGAACCTTCAAAATTTCGAAAAGTGCTGGGAGCTTAAAATATTCAAGTAAGAACAATTATTAAATTCAATGTAAACACTGTATGAACAGCAATTTACTGGGATTTCCCGCAATTAACGCTTATTTATATGAAATGCGTAGCGACTTCATACAGCTCCCAGCACTTTTTGATATAATAGGGATACAATGGTAAGACATGGAAATTTTCAATATATTTGATCAAGTGTATGCCCTTGCACTTCTGCATTTTATCTGACCCACTTCACTTTCAGCGTCATTTGCATGAAATTCAAACGCAACACTGACTAAGATCATGATTTTAATTTTCATTCTTAAAATAATTTAACGCTGTGAATTTCACTAAAATAATGTTAAAATGTTGTTTCTGTTCACACCAATCATCATTATAAAATTGTTGAAATTGGAAAAACATAACTTCATCAGTTGCCTTTATGGGGGGGGGGGGGGGGGGGTGGGGGTGTAAGTGTTGAGTTTGTAATTTACACATTTATGTTTCATAATAATTTATGGTACTGTGCTGACGAATAAGTTCTTTTAATGTATAATCAGGTTTACTTGTAATCATAATTGATATTTTAGTACTAATTAAAGAAAGCAAGAAGAAACAATATATCAATATTATCAAGAATTTATTTTGATAATCAACTTTACAAATACTATAGAGATTGCTTTTCTGTGACAAACTGTTCAACAAGACTAGTGTTTTCTGATTTTTAGTATTTTTCAGTCATAATGTGTAATTTATGGAAATTGAAAATTCTTCTTGCACACTACATGTTCTTCTCTTCTGTCTTTTTGATATTAGGAGGTAGTCCAGTTGATAAGAAAACCAATACCTGAAATGATGAATATATATCAATTTCAAATTTCATTTCAATAGATATCAATGCAAATTATTATAATAGGTTACATTAGTATCATTATCAATATGAATTAAAAAACAACAAACTATGCATGAAGTTGAAGTTAGTGAGTAAAAGAAATATTTATATACATTTGTAGTACCTACTTTTCATCAACATCCCAAGAAGTGTTTTCAGTGGACCATCTACTGCCTAAGTAACCCTGAAAATGAATAATGTGTCATAATTAGCATTGAGCTATTGTGTTAAAGATAACATGAAAATGAAACATTACTCTATTATTGGGCATATTAATGGCGGTTTCAATTTCAGTGATATTACAACAGGCATAATCAAATGTTTATTTTTTAAAATGTGTGGAAATTCAGTTTGAACACACTTTAATTTTGTCTTTAATAAAACTAATAAGATCTTCATAAAAGAAGGCTGAATAAAAAAACACATTTCGATTTACTTAAACAAATTACAATCTTGTCTATAATCATTCCAGATCCTCACAGTAATCTTTGTAGTGCTAGCACATACAGTGTTTGGCCATGGACTTTTTATTGTGTACTTTGAACATGGAGGAAATGCGATCTAATATTATCGCGATATGAGACCAGTAAAAAGCTACAATGAGCCTCAACGCTCTCTATGATCAAAACTAGCGAAACGCAGAACAATTACTTTGCCTGACTGAGTCACCAAACTGATGTTTGAAAACAATATTACATGAAAAACAAATGTAAACAAGTAAACAAAATCGAAGCCGAGGAATTTCACTTCGTTTCCGTTCCATCCAACAATATTAGGTAATATAAAACAATATCTAGGGGAAGTACAGATAAATCCTACCTTGTTCAGTTGAATCCTATGCCGATTTCTGTCCACACTGGTTGTAAACGAGTTAAATTCCGAGATATATCACTGAAGTCCACATGTTTATTCTGATCACAGCTGCAAGCGCCGGTGTGACGTAGTCAATCTCGATACGTCATCAGACGACTTAGGAATTTCATCATTTCGCGAGATATAAAGAATAGTTTATGATTTTATTTCAGTACACCTTTCTTGAACCATTCAAACCCAATAATTAATCATATTCATTTTGTTAGATGTTTGTTAATTACCGAAATACCCATATCTCGTAAAATCTCATGAATAAGGGGCGGGGCTTATGCAAATTTTTCTACATCACACGTGGTAGAATTCTTAGACCTTCCTTAACATAGCTGAGCAGGTGATTCTTTTTAATTGTGTAGACTTTGGCCCCTGGAGGATTCTTTGGCCTCACGAGGGATTCAGATTTTGATGTAATTTTTTTTTATATATAACTGTATTATGACTCGATTGAGCTGATTTTATCATACCTGTTGCCCATCATGTACATGTGAGCGATGTTGCCTATGGGCCTCTTGTTTTGTCAAAGAAGAAAAAGAATAACAGAAGACAATAAGCAGTGGGAAAAGATAATAATAAATAGAAGATATGCTTATCATAATATATCATGGACAATTTTTGTTTACTATACTTATAGTCGACTGAACATTCAGATACGCTCAGAAAGACTGATGAAAGAAATGTCCTCAATTGGGAACAAGCTGGTGAGATCTCATTTGTATTTCTTACTTCAATAGTACGATCATATACCTTAAATATTTTTTAAAAAATAGTCGTAAAATTTTGAAAATTCTATCTATTCAATTATACAAATATTAAATGATAGATTATCTTTGGAACTATACAAAAAGATACATATACCAGGGTATTATTTTAACTCGGAATAATTATTTAACATGGATTTTAAAGAATTAAAAAAATCGAACAAATTTGTCCCCTGAGATATTGGTATAGCTTAATAGGAAAAAAAATTAGCTAAGGTTTTCTTCATTCTAAGTCTAATGCACTATAGTAGCAGCAGAGACATATGTAACATTGTTATTTATGTCTCTGGTAGCACTAATCATTTTTAGCTCACCAGAGCTGAAAGCTCAAGTGAGCTATTCTGATCACATTTTGTCTGTCGCCCGTCTGTCCGTCCGTCTGTCCGTCCATCTGTCTGTAAACTTTTCACATTTTCAACATCTTCTCAAGAACCACTGGGCCAATTTCAACCAAACTTGGCCCAAAGCATCATTTGCCTAAGGGGATTCAAAGTTGTAAAATTTAAGGACCACGCCCTTTTGCAAAAGGAGATAATTAGGAATTTATGAATATTTTGGAAAAGTTTTCAAAAATCTTCTTCTCATGAACCATAAGACCAGAAAAACTGAAACCTGTGTGAAAGTATCCTCAGGTAGTGTAGATACAAAGTTGTGAAATCATAACCCCCAGGGGTAAGGTGGGGCCACAATGGGAGGGGGGGGGGGGTTGAAGTTTAACATATGACTATATAGAGTAAATCTTTAAAAATCTTCTTCTCAGAAACTAATCGGCCAGGAAAGCTGACACTTGTGTGGAAGCACCCTCAGGTAGTGTAGATTCAAAGTTGTGAAAATCATGACCCCCGGGGGTAGGGTAAGGCCACAATGGGGGATCGAAGTTTTACATAGGAATATACAGAGTAAATCTTTAATCGAAGTACTGAAGTACTGACGGGAGTTGATTTTATCGATTATTATTTATTTTAGTATCAACGATACGTTATTTTGCATGGCAAGTGGTTTTTACACATTTATGTATTTGAATTACGCACAATTTTATGATATAATTATAATTTCCGAAAAGAATTTCGATAAAACCAATATGAATCATGCCGTGTAATATTTAAAAATACTATTAATTCCATCAAGGTACGTATGAGTAATCGAAATATTTCTGAAAAATTGTATGGATTCAAGCAATATTGGACTCTAGTTTCGTTCAACTAGACGCTTGGCTGTCTCTGTTAATCTCCGACAAGCAAGAGAGATTCTCTGCTTGTCGAAAATTTACGGAAACCACCGATCGTCTGGTTAAACGAGACTATTGTAATCTCTAGCGTAGAAATTCATACCACTATAAAAAATATCTAAATTGTTCCTACCATTTAAAATCTGACTATTTTCATGGTTTTCATAAATAATTTTCCTTGAAAAACAGTGCTTCAGAATTCATTACAGCGAATTAATCGATTACTTTCGAGAACTAAGTCTTGTCAGCGGTGACGATTTGTGCTTAGGTCCAAACACTATTTCACTTTCGGTTTGCCAGCGTAACTGCATAGGAGAGTTAATTAAAATCAACTCCCAAAAATCTTTTTCTCATGACCCATAAGACCAGGAAAGCTGAAACTTGTTTGGAAGCAAGGTATAGCCTGTCCCAAGATATTTATGCAGCACATTTGGACGATTTTTAATAAAAATACACTTACCTGTGAAAGAAGTGCAATTGAAATAGTTGAAGGGGATATTTTCCGAGATAATTTTATTGACCCATTATCATCTTTCACTCGGAAAAATTCACAGGAACGAAAACAGATTCCTTACGGAAATTTATAATGGGGAATGAATACATCTTTTCTCCATTCGGAATACACTCGGAATACATCTCGCAATTTTTTAACGTTATCATCCGGGCTTGATGCAATACAAAATCTCCGTAGACATCACCTTTTTAGCTCACCTGAGCTGAAAGCTCAAGTGAACTATTCTGATCACATTTTGTCCGTCGTCTGTCTGTCCGTCCGTCTGTCTGTCCGTATGTAAACTTTTTACATTTTGAACTTCTTCTCTAAAACCGCTTATCCAATTTCAACCAAATTTGGCACAAAGCTTCCTTATGGGAGGGCAAATATAAATTGCAGAAATAAAAGTCCGATCTGTATTCAAAGCTGAGAAAACGTTGAAACTGTAGAAGAAGGGGTGCATTTTTAAAAATCTTCTTCTCAAGAACTACTGAGTCTAATTCAACGTAGTTTAGCATACATTATCTTTATGGGAAGGAAAATATAAATTGCAAAAATTAAGGAATAATTCTGTTTCAAATCTGAGTTATTACGAAAATAATGATAAAGGAAAGGCGTGTTTCAATCAGTTTAATAGCTTTGGGTTCGGCATCCGGTAAAATGGGTAGGCAATACTTGGTCTGAGCAAAACAAAAGATTGGCAGTTATTAATCTGCCAATCTTATTAAGAGGCTGTCCAAGCAAACATCAGGCGAATATATAAGAAAACGTCGCACATCGATTTTCACGAATTTTTTGTTTTCCCTCTGAAATAGTTTCTTTGTATTCTCTTTTAACCCACAATAATGATGATTTGCTTGAAAAAATAATTTAAGTGGTTATTCGGACGGGAAGATATATATTTCATTCTCTTATATAAATCATTGAAACCATGAACCAAACTGTGAGCTTTAAAATCCAATACATTGTTATTGGTGAGGGTTTGTATTTTTTATAAATGAGAAAAATATTTTGAATTTTTATTGATAAAATAAAATAAGTGGGAAAAGCTTGCGTTGAAAAATTGTAGACAAGTATATTTTGGTAATGTTTGATAATTTCAGTTACCTCCTTTGCCAAATGAATATTTGGAGGCTTAAAAACTTAATAAAAAAAAAAAGCAACAAATTTTCAACTATAAATAATTCATATAAAATCAACTTAATTGTTTTTGATAGACATAATTTTTTTTAACGCTGAAATATATTTTAAAAAAATATTCAGTGCGGGTATATTTTCAAAACCAGTGTAAACAAAGATGGCCGCCGCTAACGTCTGTGCACAGCATGCTGCCAGAGTTGATTGTTTTTCGGTGTTTTGGTGATGTTGTCTCGATCTCAAATTCCATTGGAAGTTAAATCAGGTCGCCAATAATAGTAAAACTGTTTCTATTAAGAAAGAGGATTTTCTATTCGTGTCCTCTTTTTTTCAGCGCAAAATGAAAAATGAACGCAATGCAATAACAGAAATGAACATAAATTTTATTCATTTTTGTTGTTGAACACAACATAAATTTGTAAACCCACCATCTTTTTCACACAAAAGCACATTTTACAGTACCTTTAAACCTTCATATTCCACAATAACTGTCAAAATATTGGTTACTCCACCAACTTATTTCATCGAATATCTCACTTACAAATAAACTTGGTGGGTCCACCAATGATAAAATATTGGCGGTTCTATTTTTTTAAACAACATCAAATATCTCATTCACACAGGGCCCTGGTGGTTCCACCAAAATTCAATTGTGAATTTGTCCGCATACAGTTTTGTATATCACTCAAAGATTTGGTGAACCCACCAACAAAGCAATGAGAGCAACACATGTTATCAAACATTTCAGTTTTAAAGAAACCTTAATTGGTGATTCCACCTAAATACAAACTTTCATTATCCAAATATTTGGTGGATCCACCAAAATGAATTCAACAAACAAATATAGAGTACAAAATTGGTGCATTCACCAAAAGTTTCTAAACATTCATCGATGGCACTAAATAAACAAAAACACTGCAACACATGTCAGTTTATATACAAAACAAGAAAGTTGGTGAAGCCACCAAAAACTTAAAGATTGACAAAATTCAAAATACCCCTACTTGGTGGATCCACCACATATCAAGTTATACGAATTATTAAAAAACAGATTACAAAGTTGGTGGATTCACCAAAGAAACCCCCTGCCGGTAACAATTAGTTTATTGCTGCTATTGAATACATAATTGGTGGGCCCACCAATATGAATGCTATGTTCAGTTTACATAAAAGATCAGAAAGTTGGTGAATCCACCAGAAAGATCAACATATCATCATAACTCATAATTGCCTTTTGCCATCAAAAAAAGAGAAAGACGTGTAGAAAGAAATTTCAAAGAATATTGAAATATCATGAAGTATTTTTGAATTACAGTAGTGAAACATTTTATTACTTGCTTTAAACAAAGGGTTTACTTGTAACTTTTTCATCATCCATGATCACGTTTTGTATTGTGTCTGCACGTATTTTCTCTTTTTCATGAAGAGTTGACTATATAGAAAACATTTGACATATTTCCTTCCTGTGCGAAAAAAATGTCTCTATCTATTTACAGCATTGTTTCTTACTGTTCTTATATAGCTTAGTTTTTTTCACAGATGATTTGTAGTAATCAATATGACAACTTATTGCCCATTTCCAATCAGTCAAGTGGATTAAACTTCTTTCTTCAAAAATGCCGTTAAAGGTAAATAGGAAAAGTTTTGGTATTCCTCTTATGCTACGAATTTTGCGACACTTAAACCATGTTTGTTTACCTCCTTTGGGTTTCTTGTAACATGTAGGAGAGTCATCCATCCTTATGTAGAACGTTTTCACTATCTAATCGTTGTTTGTAATCCTGTAGTGAAGTGGACGAGGAAATTTTCTTAATTCACACATACTTTTTTGCATCAGGGTGTTAATGTCATAATTAAATTAATAATCATGTTGACGTTAAGAAGTAGCTCAATGGGATCATCGAACGTTTCGGCATCATTTACTCCTCAGTTTTTTTAGCCTCGTTGCTGGATCATGCATTGACATCCTCATGTGCATAAGAAAATATGCACCTGAAAATACATAATTTTTTTTCAATCTTTTTAATTAGATCTTCGATAAAGGCAACAAATCTATGTTTCATATATCAAAAGTGATAATGCATTTCTATCCTTACTAATGAATACATTTGGCCAATAAAATAATGAAGTAACTGCTTACACCTTCAGTATTTTAAGTCGTGTTAGAAAATGTCCTTCAGCTATAATTTCATTTTTGCTTGATCAATACATGTAATTATTGTAAAATTAATTAAAGAAAACCTACTATCATTTTTGCAATAGTATAAATGGAAGTGAGGTAGTGGTTACGCTTTGGCGGATTCATGTCAGTGGGAGTTACCATAAAAATATATACTTGAAATAAAATAATATTGAATTATTTAGCGAGAACTTTTTACGTGCATTAACTAACAAAAAATCATAGAAGATAGTGTAGGGCGGGTTCATCAAGTTTCGGGCATATACATTGGATCGGACAACTTAGGTTCAAAATCTATCCCTAGGGGCCCGTTTCACAAAGCATGATTTTAACTAAGTTACATGTATATTTTGTGAAAAAAAAATTCTTAAGTCTTTTACTTATCCGTTTCACTATTCAAGTCTTGTCTTAGGAAATTCCTAAGCTATATCTTCACTTTAATACAGGTAAATCGATGTCTTATCAAACTTAACATGACGACTGTTTATGTTCTTCTGAAATGAATAATACGCAAATCAAAGCACATTAAAGTGGAACAAAAAATACAAGTTACACGCATCATTAAAACCTTTTTCACTTTACTAGTACTTCTAAACTAAAACTTTAGAAGTAAAAATATACATTATATATATATCGTCAATTAATTTCTCTGGTTTAGATTTCATATAGGTTTCATATAGATTTTTTTCCATGTAAATTGAAAATTTGATACAAAATATCAGTACACGTATATGTTTTTAGACATTACACTATTTACACTCAATGTACGCATTTTTTTTCTAGGTGAATAAGGGATTGCATTTTTATATTCACTTATAAAGTTTACAATCGTGTCATATTGAAAAGAATTTATAAATGATCGGTACTTATTTAGAATTAACAATATGATATGAAAGTGATTTACAATGTATCTTAATTAAGATAATTCAACTGTGCTACGCTAAGAAAGTTTTGTGAAACAGCTATTATAAACCTCAGTAAATTCCTAAGTTATAAATTAGGCATACCTAAGTTCTATCTAATGAATCATCTTTGGAAATCTTTGTGAAACGGGCACCCGGAGTGTGGGGGATTTTTTCTTCTTCTCGAAAACAGTCTTTTATCTGATACATTCAATTTGGGATGGTGATAAAACTCAATAGTGACATTTAACCTAAAGAACAAAATCTAGAAGAGAAACGTCCCACTAATCATCCCCTTTCCCTTCTGTAATCAATGTCCTAATGCATGTACAGCTGTATTTCTGCGATTATGGGTTCATATTCAATACAATAGATATCGCAAAAACGGTAATATTTCCAGCTGCATCATTAAACTGCATATTGAACAGTGGAAAGCCGGAAAAGTTTGTATTTTTTCCCGTCAGATGCAACAAAAAAAATCTAAGCAACATACATGTACATCAACTGAATACAATTATATATGATCAATTTCAGTTTAGGTTTTTAAGCATTGTCAACTCCTCAGAATATCACACTAGTTGCTACTTCATTTCATTTTTAAACCATAAGTCAAGGAAAAGAAATAAGGAAAGATTCGGACACAGTATAAAGTACAAAAAAATCTTGATGAACACACAAAGCCCCTTAATGTTTATCATCTAGTATATCAAATACGTATCATTTGTTAAACAGGATTTTATTTTACTACTTCCATCCCATAATTTACATATTAACTGCCTGTGAATTCATCTTACTATTTATAAAAGAAGTTGTTGTTAATTGAATAATTAAGATATTTTGGGTAAATCAATAAAATCTGAATTTCAATTCAGCTGCGGTCAGTTTGGATACAGATGACTTTAATAATCAGAATACATAGAGACTGTCAAGAATATTTTTTTCCTTAACTAACGCAAATCAGCAGAAACCTAATTAATATAGTTCAAACAGATTCTTTATCAGTTGTTATCAATTTTTCGATGAAAATCAAATCTTGAATAGGACACAATTTTATAATGTAAAAACTTTTACAAACAGCTGATCCATTAATTAAAATTTAGCGTTTAACTTTATACATCAAAATGTCGCAAAGTTTGATTCATAAAAAGCAATTTGAAATGAAATTTCATTGTTTTGTTTACACGTCATATTTATTTTCTGTTATAAAAAAACTAAGCTTGGGAAACAACGTTTTTATTTACATTAGGCCACACGACCTAAACGATCATATGAATAACTTTAGCCATGCTGTTAAAATGGAGATTTTTTCGAAGCTATATTTATACCTTATATCCCAACCGTTTTCGTATGACACAAAATTTGCAAAAAACGTGAAGAATTTGTAACTTCTTGTATTATCGTCAGCCATTTTCTACGATTTAAAAAAACTAGGCAGTAGCATTCAAATTTGAATAAAATTGTTGCGAAAAAGCGACTATTTGATTATCGCAAAAATGACAAGATATACATTATTGTCATGATTATCCCCCAGCACAAATTTCAACAATTAACAATCGTTATGAAGTTCAAGTTGGTCGTCTGCATAAATAATATTATTATTTTTCTAGTCCAGTTAATCTTAATTATTTCAATTTAAGTTTGTGACTTAAGTTAATATTAAGAAGTATCTAAATCAATGTTCAACTTGAATTTAGATAAAATATTGAGATAATGCGCAGTGTGTATCTCGGCTGATCTGGGCAAGGCACTTAAAATAACATGAATAAGAATAAGATAAAAGTCCGAAATTTGTTTGGATGACAAAAATTTCGACAGATTATTAATTTAGTTAATAGACCAGTAGTTATTTTAGGGATTTTTTTACTTACTTACTATAAGGACATTGTATACTACAAGTTCTAAAATATTTCTTTTATTGCAACTTTCATATAATTGGACATATGTTTTTTCATTTGTTTGATTTTCAACAGGGATTTGCCTTGTATATTTGGTATTTTTACAGACAAAAAAATGAATATCGCTGCTCACAAAACTTGATCTGTATGATGCATACAAAATCAGTACTCTGTTTTGCATCAGAGCTCTGGGAGATTGTAAATTCATGTTGTTCAATTCTAAATTTCATTAATACTTCAAGTGACCTTGAATTACTTAACATATGCATGTGATCATTATCTGTCATACATTATTGTAGAATATGGGATCCTCAGTGACGTTGAGTTTTATACATAAATGCAGTTTTTTTTGTATATAAACTTTACATAAATAACATTTTTCTGTATGGCAATACTATTTAAATGATAGAGAACAGTGGTAATACGTAAATAGAAAAAGCTATGTTCACTTAATCCATACAACGGTTTTGCCTTTATCCCAACTTCATGTTGTACATGTTTATATAAACAAGACACTTAATTTGTGGGGGACGGGGGGGGGGGGGGGGGGCATTTTAAAGTTTGATTTGAGATCCATGTTTTATAAATCAAAATATGAAAAACAAATTTTGCAAGTAATATTTGCAATTCATTTCTTTCATAAATATAGACAAAGCAATCTACCGTAAAAGACACCAACATCAAGACATGTGTTATAATCTTAGAGGCAAATATATCATTATAAATACCGGTATGCATCACATTAAACTAAATGTGTGCTCTTTTCGAATTTGCGAAAATGTTCTGAATTTTCATGTAGCCTGTACTAAACGTTTTTTTAGTTTATGAAAATCAAACCGTTCTACATGTACTTGTGTTTCTTTGACAGACCTTTGAAGACTACGACGAATTTATCTAGCTCGAAGTTCGGTAGCTTCATGTCCCAATATTGATGCAATATTGTGATTTTTTTAAGGAAGACTATAAACATAATCATTACTATATAAAAGGATATACTTTATAAACGTTTAGTGTATGACAACCTACCCTCCGGTAATGCTTTTGAATGGATCCTTTCAGCCAGTAGATTCATTAACAGGCGCTTGTATAAGATTGTGACATCTGATTCAAACGTAGGATTATGATCTCAGCAACTTCCGAGTCTGAGCGTGTAGCCTTTTACCTGGTGTTCGAGAAAATCACGGCACATAACAGAGGAGGCTTTGTAAGAGTCTTCTAAACGGAAAAAAGGAACATTATAATAATTTGGCAGTGATGTTGATCCATTTCTTAACATGGTCAATGGAGACGTATTTGACAAATCGCCGAGAGAAATGCCGAGATTACCACCAATGTTATTGAGATATTTTTCCTAAAAATGCACTGCATGAAATAGAAATTCCAAATTTAACTATAGAGTTATTTGCCAACAGGCATGATAGGTTTTCGAAGCCTTCCGATGTTCTGACACAATCGGATTGTTCTCGGCATGACCCGCTATCCAAAAGAGAAACGTCAAAAGAAATCTTCACAATCGTCTGTTCCTTGACCCATATTTTCAGCGTCCACATCGTTAGTATAAATGGAATTCTTTAGATTATGTTCTTATTGGTTCGAAAAAAAGGAAATTATTCGTGACGTAAAATTTGTACTCAAAGTAGTCTTTATTTTATTTATTTTTCTCTTTATATTTTAACTTCAAAAATTAAAAAACGTACCTTTGACTTATGATTTTTCTCCTCTTCATCCATGGTTTACATGCAGTAATCAAATACGTTGTTTGCATCCTCGAAATGCAAAGCTTGTAAACATCTGCCACAATTCTATAGCGCGGACCGACCTGTTTATTCTAATACAAAAACGACACAGCATGGCTCCACGGCAACCGTTCTACACTAATTAGGCCGCACCTTAGACCACTCAGACTAGATTTATTTCCCAATGAACAACAGGCGTGTCTTCTTTCGATATGTAACAGGCTTTACGATCTATCAAAGTCTCTCTCTCTCTCTGTCTCTCTCTCTCTCTCTCTCTCTCTCTCTCTCTCTCATTTTATTCATGTGTTTTGGTAAACGGAAGAGATGTTACTTTATGTCACACACTTTTATATCAGAGAGAGAGAGAGAGAGAGAGAGAGAGAGAGAGAGAGAGAGAGAGAGACGGACAGGTACATTTGCATGTAGGCAAACAAACGGACAAATAGACACTGTTTGTACATTGTAATTTGTAAGCATACAGCCATAAGATAAGTCATGACATTTGACTCTCGGGTTTGTAAAACCTTGCAACGCTAACAGGGTTGTTCACATAATATTTCTTATTAATATCAAAAACTAACTCACAATGTTATACGAGGAATGTCCCAAAATTGCGTAGATAAGTAGCGTTATTCACTCAATAATGAAAATAAAAAAAGAAAAGTTAAAATCAGCATAAAGAAATGAATATCGTGACGAAAAGTACTTTTCAAATTAAATAATAAAGAAATTAAAAAGAGGATAAAACTTGTTCATGTTCATTTTTTTCACCCATAAAAAAATGTTTTATTTCGTAGTAAAATGGCGACGTCAGCGTTTGAGGCGACGAAAAAATATCAACTTTTGTAATGATCTTTTATCAGATCTTAAGGCAATATAAAAGTATATAAAATTTACATAATTGCTTAGAAATGAAATTTGTGATCAAATAGTCAAGCGACAAAGAAAGTTGTCATACGAGTAAGATGACATAATGTGGAAAAAAACCCTCCAGCGATGGACAGACGTTATACAATAATAATTGATGACTTATACGTTTATAATTGATCTGAATTATAAGCCTAATAATTGTAAGGATGTAATCTCTCTCTCTCTCTCTCTCTCTCTCTCTCTCTTTCTCTCTCTCTCTAAAAACAATAAATAAGCAAAAGTACGTGCAGTATTGTTGATCCTGGCGGTGATTTAGAGGAACAACGATTCCTCTATATATAGAAGGTCTGTCGGCATACCTATGTCAGATGGTGCCGACGATGACCAGGGAATAGGCAGAGGTTTTACGAATTAAACATGGTTTACGGTTGGAAGTCTTTCATTTGTTCATAGAGTCAACACAGTCCGTAATTTTATAGAAGAAAACTTTTTTATTGATTCCGGAAATATTTACTTATCTCCATCTCATTTATTTTACATACACACAATTGTGAACGTATGAACAATGTAAAATCATTAATTATATGTAAGTATAAATATTTGTAAATGTATTTGATTTCCCTTAAATCAAGTTACAAAAGAGCAAAACGTAGGCTTAGAAATCTTTTTTTTAAGTCTCAATGGTTATCGCGTGAGCGCAAACCATTTTCTACATTGTAACAATTGTATTTCTTAATTGAACAGCAATAATTATTGCAATCTCCTAAATTTGATGAATGATTCAAAACAAAAACAATTTCCGTATCAAAAGGATGTCAATATACTTGAATTTGAAGACGTCCCTTTTTGGCCACTCTATCTGAATTATAACGCTTTACTTACTAGACAAATATCTACCTCTTTGTTTTTTCTTTTTTTTATCTCACCCAAAACTTACAGATTTTGATATGTCTATATAATTATCTTACGACATGTAGATCCCTCATTTGAATTCTCTCTCTCTCTCTCTCTCTCTCTCTCTCTCTCTCTCTCTCTCTCTCTCTCTCTCTCTCTCTCTCTGAGTCTGGATGATGGTTAACCCTAACCCAGACCGACCATGAAGACACAGGGAAATCGCTTCTGTCTTCTGCTTGTTCCCCCCCCCCCCCTCCGATTTTGATGAGTGCCAATTTTGTAGTGGAGAATTTCATCAGGGAAACTGCGATTTCTCCATTTCACGGGGAAGGCCCCTGCTTGATACATGTTCATGTATCTACCCACCGAGCGCCGGGTATTGTCATTTCGTCCGAAAGGTCTGTGGATCCGTGCTGCGAGTAAGTCTTCGCTTCGAGAACCGGAGCAGACTTGCCGAACCATAGCCGCAAAGCCTCTGCGGACAGGCCATTCTTCCCCGTCTGCCGCCGTATCCGTAGCGCCGGGTCGGACAAGACGAGCATCACCACAGAGCCTATGCGGAGTCGGGCGTCAACGGGAACGTTCTGTGTTCGCTTCGGAGGCGGGCTACCGCACCCGGAGCCGGGCCCAAAACAGCACTGTCTTTGTGTTCCCGGTCCGTCCAGACTGAAGCAAACTTCCACAGAGTCAGGATTAGGGTGAGGGTTAAATTGATTTGCTAAATCTAAATAACTTTTTTTCAAGGTCAGGTTAAAAAAAATTACATTAAGTTATTCGCGTTCGCTAAATTCTATTCAATCAATTACAATTTATTGTACACGGGATGACAACAACCAATATTTTTATCATAGTAAAACACATATACATGTATCCATACGTAAGACCTGCCGCGTGTAAGGGATGGGGTATCTGGCTTTGGTGTGAAAATTTGGAAATTTAGTATAAAATTAAGTGCGAAAATATCTTTAACCTACCAATAATTCTAATTACATCCATGTGATTATACTCACATAAAATAAACAAAACTATCTTGCACAATTTTTAAAGAATTCAAAGTTTTACAAAAAAGTGTGACGTCACAGAACACTGGATCTACTTTAATTCCGCGGTTCTACTGTTTTCCATCAAATTGCATAAACATAAAATCGCGAATGTCGAAATTTTAGCATAGTTTTATGTAGTTTACATATGTTTGAAAATAAAAAGCGAGATTTTAAAATTCGTGAGACGGGCTTCTCGCGATTTTACGCGAATATTAATTCCTCGTGTTTAATTACGAATTTACAGTAATGCATGTACGTATGTAATGCTTTCACATGCAATAATTTTTATGATGCTGTTGTGTAACTCTGTATTTACTCTGTATATATAGAAGAATTATATGCATGCTTATAAATACCTCCATTTTATTTCCCCTTAGTGTACGTATAATAATATAATGTACGTTTAAAAATAATATATGATTTAAATAAATGAGAATGGGGTGCTAACCCCCGTTTTCATGTTTTTGTTTCCGAACCCATCTCTCTCTCTCTCTCTCTCTCTCTCTCTCTCTCTCACACACACACACACACACACACACACATTGCAATTTTCTTATGCACGGCTTGATATTATTGTGATTATGTAGTATATGCACTCTCTGATCATTAAACACCCTCTGTAGTATGCTAGCTAGCTTTGTAACATAACTGCGTCGTGTGCGCTTTTGTGCTCGTGCGTATGGGTTACTAACCAGCTTATCCAAGCACTATGGACACCGGGAGTTCTAGCTAGTGCTAACAAATCTATTTGAAATGTTGAAAGTCTGGAACGAACGAAGTTTTATTATATTCGAAAAATCATTCAATTATGCCTAACAAGCGCATTTTCAG
Source organism: Magallana angulata (assembly GCF_025612915.1). Lineage (NCBI taxonomy): Eukaryota > Metazoa > Mollusca > Bivalvia > Ostreida > Ostreidae > Magallana > Magallana angulata. Next base: position 33,652,182 of record NC_069119.1, on the reverse strand, counting down.
AATAAATGTTGCTCTATTCGAACATTAGCTTCCTGTCTTTAGGGTCCGGATGGACGACCTTGGACAGACATGCTGCTTAATTCATTGATTTTCAGTGTTATTTTCTTTCGTTGTACACTATTAATAGCATGTACATGAGTGAAGAATTTTATTTCAAAGCGGGGAGGGGGTTATAAATTGTGTCGTATCTTTTTTTCTTAATTTTGTTCTTTATGTCTCACTTCATTTTTATTATTGTCCCAAATAATTTATTATCGATTTCAACTTTTGTTATTTTTATTAGGCTCATCAGTATTGCATACATTTATATACAAAAATGAACGTAACATTGCACGCCATTGCGACAAAACCAGTAACACGAATTTTAAATAAAAGCTAGTTTTTAAAAATATTGGGGAGTGGGATCAACCCAACCACTCTCGATGCAACGTCGCCGTTGTCAACATGCATAATCTGCTGAAGGTTCACTAATTAATATACATGTATTTACATGCAGTTGGTATAACAAACATATTATCAGTGAAAACATGACAATAACAAACCGTGAACCATCTCAAAATCCATAAAACGAAATACAAATTCTAAGCAGAGCAACACGGGCCTCCAAATAGATAGAGGTAGGACCAGGTGCCTAGGAGGAGTGAGCATCCTCTGCTGACCGGTCATACCCGCCGTGTGCTCTTTGTTGTAATCGGGGAAAAAATCGGAAAAGTCTGTAGACAATTGGGTGATAAATTATGGTCTAATAATTAGTGTGAAAAACGTCAGTTAGCATGCGACCCAGGAAGATTGTATTTGCTGACAAGGTCGTTGTATCGACCATAGAACTTACAAAAAGATGGCTTCAAGCAAGACTGTTGAAAGTCCTGTTTTATCAAATTGTTTGTCAGTAGCTTGCTTCGTCTTAGAAACTGCTCATACGAAGAGCATGCCCTTGCGTATCGGATCAACCGAGGAGACAAAAACACCATATGCAGGGGATGAAGGTATATTGCTACATAAGTAAGGAAAGTTGACTTTAGAAAAAATTAAGTCATCGCGTTTATCATAAAGTTTTGTTGTTAGGTTACCATCATCCATTCCCAGTAAAATACCCAAATATGAAACGGATGACGCAGACTCTGTGGTAGCTTTTTTTTTTCAAGTTCACTTGGATATATCGAGTCGATGTAAGTATGGAAATAATAATTGTTTATTGATAATACGTAGTCTATACACCTGAATGTTTAGTTGAGGGCCACAGCGAGTGATTTATTTTTTTCTGCTTCATAAGAATACAAAAATAGATCTTCTAACAATGGAGCACAATTGGTTTCCATAGGAATTTCAACAGATTGTTGGAAGACTTGATTTCCAAAAACTACATAGATGTTGCCTATCAAACACTCAAGCATCTTTTTTATGTCAACTCCAAAGTACTTGTGTGTGCAATCAGAATGGTTTTTCACAAAATAATTTTTTAGATATCCAATGACAAGGTAAGCCTTTTTACGACTTCCATCTACATTTATTTATATATTTTAAACTAGAGACATCTGATTTAAGGTATCCGCTCTTTGCATGATGAACTGGTCCTACGCCCTCTGCCATTGTGCTATTAATCAAAACTTAAATCGCGCATTGAAGAAATGATTTGGCTTATTTATTTTATTGAACATTTGTCAATCTCTTTAAAATGTATATGACTGTATACTCTCAATAAGTTTGGCCGGTAAATACATTGATTCCTAAAAGGACTTGGAGACGATTTTAGATCAACATTTTGTTTTGTAGATATAAAATGGTTTACTTGCACATTTTGAATGATTGACTAAAATTTTAATGTTATAATTAAAAGTATAAGAGAGATACAGAGGTAAGAATTCAATGTAATGTAAACAAAGCTCGAGTCTTATATTGTTTACAAACAATGTAAAGGATGGAATTACCATTTCTTTGACAAAAGAACTCGTAAGAATCAAGGCAAACTTGTACAATGGGTATATAAAATATATCATCAATAGAAGAAAGCAATATTTGATTGAAACTTATACCAATAAAACACATATGTAAACAATAACATTCTATTTCAAAAGAAGATGGGTAGTGTGTGCGCATGCGTGTGTTTGCCTTCGTGTTTGTGCGTACATGCGTTTATCCCTGCGTTTGTATATATACCTGGTATATAATACGCGTGTGTGTGAAAGAGCAGGGTATATATTGTATAATTAAACGAAAACATTTTGCCAATAAACTGCAAAATGCCTGCGAGAAGAAATAAAACTTGACAACTTGGGGGGGAACAGGTAGAAAAAATTGAATATTGAAACTTTTTGGTCCTAAAATCTTGGTGTTTTTAGCTCACCAATACGAAAGCAATGATAGTGTATGCTTTATCCCCGGCGTCGGCGTCCGGACCGTGGAATAGTTATGGACTAAAACGATGCTGGAGCAGGTGCAAAAAAGTGTTTAACTTAATATGCAAATCATAGATTAGATATGTTCAAACGGCATATACAGTGCATGCGCGGATCTAAAGGGGGGGGGGGGGGGCTGACATCCCCTGGAAAATGAAAATTTACATAGTTAAACTACCGCAAATATGCCTCGGACCCCCCCTCCCCCCACCCGTCCTCCCGGCAAATACATATATCCATTTGATGATTTGGGAACACATTTTTCCCTTGGTTTTTCCCTTGTTGTTTTGTAGCAGTAGGTATACTACGTTACTCCAATCCCCCCTTTCCACAAATTAGGATTTTCATGATTTTGGCAATATGTTTATTTTCCTAAGTATATTTAAAAAAAAAAATTTGGAGTTATTGGTATACTATTTTATCCCCCCCCCCCCCCTTTGCACGGATTAGGAATTTCATGATTTTGGGAATTAGGGGTTTTTTGCTTGTCAAGATTTCTGATGATTAGTGTAACCCAACACCACCACCCACCACTTTCAGTTTGCTTCCGACGCCACTGCTTTGGATCCCTCTATAAAAAAAATGTTTTGGATTCGCGCGTGCAGTGTATATAGAAGACAGGAATGAAATACACACGTTAATTAATCGTTACATTTTTTTTAAAAATACACCCGCAACATTATTAGGAAGAGGGTTCATTTGAATAATAAAATGCTTTCTTTGGTAATTTATGCGGGGTATGAAGGTGGCGACATTGCAGACAAAATGCGTAACACGCGTAAGCGGGTTATGTAAATTTTCTTTCTGTAATACTTGCTCCCTTTATAACCCAATTGAATCATTAAAGATAGCATTTTATTGTTTATATTTACATCTTTAATTTAACAAATTGATAAATTCATAGTAAAAAGTAAGTAAAATTAACTAAATTCAGATAATGCACATCAATACGTTAAAAGAAGCAGCCAAATCGTCTCCTCGAGAATCTGAGTCCGATATCATCATGATTATTTTGTGCAGTCCATGATTTTTCGTAGGTTTCTGTACATCAACCAATCAATAAACGGGGCGTGTATATTTCAGTCCTGTCAGTGTCTACAGAGCTATGAATGTACATTCAATGCCGTAAGAAATAGAGGGAATCATAATTGATGAATGTAAATATTTTTTATTGTGAGAAAAATATATAACGTCAGGTGCCTGTGCTCTATTCAATCTATTGTAGATAAATTCCACTTCGTGTGATGTCTGCTTTGTATTGTTTTCTTCTTTGTCTTGTTGTATTGACTTTCCATCAATCAAAACTTAAGCTACTTGAAAGCACGAACTTCACAGACTTACCCGGACTGATCCCACGACCAAACCTCCGAGTAATTTCGATACTTGTTCTATAGTAACATTCACATATATACATGTATATTGAGAAATTAGCTGCTCCTTCTATGTTATCTGTTGATGTAATTTTTGCCATGCCATGCCACTACCTTCATAGTGCGTATGAAAACCCATAGAAAGCTGTTTACTGTTTAACAATCTAAGTACATGTACGCAAATTATCGATATTGTAAACCAGAAAGCACCCGCTTATATGTTAGTAAACATTCAAGATAATTTCATTTACACATTATCATTTGTCACTCGAAAAAAAATTAGAGGAACACAAAAAACCCAGATTTCTTCTGGAGATTTAAAACAAAAAATGATGACATCGTTTCTTCATTCACTCGGAATACCTTGCACAATTTTTCAGCTATATCATCCTGATCTGTTGCAAATCAAAACCCATTAGATCACATGTTTTAGCTGTGTATTGAAATCCCAATCGCAGCTTCTCGGGCCTTTTCGGAAAAATACCTTGAATGTATTAACATTACCGGATGTTAAAATTTTATACAAAATGGAGTTGCTTTACTTTAAAATAAATATTGACTAGACAACCGTATGTCTCGCTTCTGTGTTATATTTTAATGTATATCACTGAATATAATTAAGTCAACCTCACATCTCAACAGATTTTAAAATGTGTTATACTTAAATCAAGTTTTATTTAAAAAAAAAAAAAGAGGGGGTGGGGGTTGCTATGGACGCTTAGGTAATCGTTCAAGGTGTTTTTCCGGGCCTGCTGGAAAGGTCTAATAAATTGCAATTGTTGAAACCTCATAAGCTAGAACGGTGTGCATAGTTTCAAAACAGAAATCTGAAAAATTAATCTCACAAATTAATTGTATTTGAATGAACATGGTTTGTACCCTCAGATGTCGAGAGCTATTGTTTAAATCAAGCAACATTTATCCTGAAAATGTGTTTGCTATGCATGATCGAGTGTTTTTTTTAATATAATACAATGTAATACTTAGTTCATTCAAGACTTTCAACATTTCAATTATATTTGTTAGCACTAGCTAGAACTCTCAGTGTCCATAGTGCTTGGATAAGCTGGTTATTGACCCATACGCATGAGTACAAAGGTACACACCACGCAGTTATGTTACAAAGCTAGCTAGCATACTACAGAGGGTGTTTAATGATCAGAGAGTGCATATACTACATAATCATAATAATCACAGGCCGTGCATAAGAAAATTGCAATATGAGAAAGAGAGAGAGAGAGAGAAAGAGAGAGAAGGTCGGAAACATAGAGAAATTGAAAAGGGGGGTTAGCACCCCATTCTCATTTTATTATTTAAATTAAAACTAGATGGACACAATATTCTTTAACGTATATTTCCATTTTTTATTTCCTTCCGACGTCCAAATGAAATATCATTTTACGTATACTAAGTGGAAATAAAATGGAGGTATTTACTTATTCTATCTATACAGAGTTACACGACAGCATTAGGATATAAATATTGCATGTGAATGCATTACATACGTACATGTACATGCATTGTGTGAGCAGGAAAGCTTGCATTGTGAAATAATTATGATTTTAAAAAAATTGCATGTGCAGAGATATTACACAGTAGATGTATACTCTAAATTATGAACACAACATAAACTCATCCTAATAATGAGAATTGTACTTTTCCTATATCTACGATGACAATACTAGTGATATTTCATTGATCTCTGATCTCTGAATCTCTGATCACTGAATAATGATTATAAAATAAGGTTGTGAAAAATGACGTCACAGCGGCTTGAAAATTCTTCACTTGCACACTAAAAATGCACCTCTTAGTTAGAGATGAATGCACCTCTTAGCTAGAGATGAAACATGGGTGCGGATCACGGATCTTCAAACTTCGAAGTCCGATTTCTATATTTCTACTTTCCAGTTTGGTTTCCTCATGTGATATTTGATTGTGTGGATAAAATGAAACTTTTTACAACAAATGAAAAGTACGTGTGTTTAATAATAAAGACTACATGACTTAGATTACTTTAAAGGCGCAAGGTTTGCTTTAGATTTAGAAAGTTCGGGAAAACAATGTACCTGTGCCGTCGTATTTATACCGTGACGTCGATGAGTGGTAGTCTCGAGAGGAAGGTGCTGCAGGTTCTAGTGTTTACATCGTAGCGTTTGTCTGGTCATTTCGCGATTTAAAAACGTTGTTACGATTGTGAAGATTATTGAGAGAGATTATTTGTTTGAGATTATCTTGATTTGCAATTCATCTGCTCACAGAACTGCGTAAAACATCGATGGATTTGGCATTGAAGACCGGGACAGAGTGTCTTATATGCTTTTACCTTTTAAGTTACCTTAAAATTCATTTGTACAACGCGAGGGTTTGCTGACATTACAGATGGAGATTAACAGTTTGGGGGGATTTATTATAGATTTAATATGTACAAGAAAATCGGCGCATGCTCAAAGGGGTTAGTCGTCGCCGAGCGGCAACTAACCCCTTTGGGCATGCGCCAACTAACCAAGCAAAATTCTCATCTAATCCATAGTACGCAGCAAACAGTATTGTCTAAAATAGAGATGAAAACAAAGACAAAATAACACAAACATAAGAAATGGACAAATCAATAACTTTAGAATAAACCATACATAGTGCAAATTAAAAAAAATGTTTAGTGCTACCAGAGACATAAATAACAATGCCTTTGCTGTTACTACTCTGCATTAGACTTAGAATGGAGAAAACTTAGCTACATTTTTCCTTGTTGAGCTATACCAACATCTCAGGGAACTTATATAAATTAGTTGCTCGATTATTTTTTAGTCTTTGAATTCCAAGTTAAATAATTATTCCGAGTTAAAATAATACCCTGTTATGTGCATGCTGCATAAAAGTGAGAGAGGTCGAATAAATCAAAGTCAAACCATTGATATGTTGCCCCGTTACACAAAATGCAAGCAAGTTTACATGTCAGATATCTACCGGTCTACTATTTGCCATCCACCAACTTTTAAGTTGACTTTATAAACCATAACGTGCAATTCTTCTATTTTAAACCAATTCTTTTAATTTCATAAATCTAGCTAACAAACAGATATATATAGCATCACCACAATAAAAATCCAAATGTATTTTGATGCAATGCAACGTAACTGAATATCTAATACGACCCCAAGTAAATGGTATTGATATATGTATCCTCATATAATTCATTTCTTTTTATCAACGATGAAACAAATCATTGGGAAGATATGCATAATTATTAGCTCACCTGAGCCAAAGGCTCAAGTGAGCTTTTCTGATCACAATTTGTCCGTTGTCTGTCGTTGTCGTCGTCGTTGTTGTAAACTTTTCACAATTTCATCTTCTTGTCAAGAACCACTGGGCAGAATTATTGAAAATTTGTTGGTATTTTTCAAAAATCTTTTCCTCAAAAACTGTTTGGCCTGAAAAGCTAAAACTTGTGTGGAGGCATGATCAGGTAGTGTAGATTTAAGTTTGTTCAAATCATGGTCCCCGGGGGTAGGGAGGGGCCACAAGAAGGGGATCAAGTTTTACATAGGAATATATAGAGAAAATCTTTAAAAATCTTCTTCTCAAAAACTATTGGGCCAGAAAAGCTCAAATTAAAATGGGAGCATCCACAGGTAGTGTAGATTCAAATTTGTTCAAATCATGGTCCCCGGGGGTAGGGTGGGGCCACAATTGGGGGATCAATTTTTACATAGGAATATATAGAGAAAATCTCTAAAAATCTTCTTCTCTAAAACTATTAGGCCAGGAAAGCTCAAATTTGAATGGAAGCATCCTCAGGTAGTGTAGATTCAAGTTTGTTCAAATCATGGTCCCTGGGGGTAGGGTGGGGCCACAATTGGGGAATCAAGTTTTACATAGGAATATGTAGAGAAAATCTTTAAAAATCTTCTTCTCAAAAACTATTTGACCAAGAAAGCTCAAATTGGCGGGTAACCATCTTCAGATAATGTAGATTCAAGTTTGTTCAAATCATGGTCCCTGGGGGTAGGGCGGGGCCACAATGGGGGATACATTTTTTATATATAGAGAAAATCTCTAAAAAATCTTCTTCTCAAAACTTTTAGGCCAGGAAAGCCCAAATCTGAGTGGAAGCATTTCCAAAACGTATAGATTCAAGTTTGTCAGAATAATAGTCCAGTGGTATGGTAAGGCCACAGTGGGGGATGAATTTTTACATAGGAATATATAGAGAAAATCTTTAAAAATCTTCGTTTTAAAGACCATTTGGCCAGAAAAGCTTTAACTTGTGTAGAGGCATCCTCGGGTAGTGTAGATTCCAAATCACAGTCCCTAGTGGTAGGGCGGGGCCGTGATGGCGGTTTGAATTTTTACATAGTATATATACAGATAATCTTTAAAAATATACTGGGAAAAGTTTTTCGGTCCAAAACTCAGTACTTAGTGTGAAAACACAGGTTATGCAGATATAAGTTTGATGAAACCATGATACCCTAGAGAAAAGTGGGGCAACAACAAAATGGGAGGGGGGATAGGAATAGAGAAAAATCATCTTACAGCTACAACAACAAAATGGGCTTGGTATTTACCAAAAGAAAGAGGTGAATAAAAATTGGCAGATTTTCAATTTTTTTTAGCAAGATCTACTGTACTTAGTTGTCAAGATATTTTGATACTGTAATGCTAATTTTATCAGAATTAAGGCAATTGTTGCTCAGGTGAGCAATGTGGCCCCTGGGTCTCTTGTTTACAGTAGTAGTACATTGTTGGCATTCATTTCCATAGTCTTATACCTCCGTCCCACATTTCAAAGACTTCAAACTATACAAACGCATACTTCAGTCAATGTATTATCAAAACATATCCATTTATAAAAGGAGAATAATCTTCCTAACTACGCTCATATGATTCCTTAAACGACCCAAAAGTCAAGTTGGCCGCTCTCGTTATAAAATAATGGTGTTTACCTGGTGTGAACTCCCGAAACCTTTCATAATGTTAGTCTTGTAAACCACGCGTCTCATATAAAAAACATTTTGATTAGCGTGTTTGATATGGTTATATACACATGAAACATTCATCTATGCGAATGTATTTTTGATAAAAAGTTTAGCGTACTGTTGTTTCCGATCACTAAGTATTCCCTCTTCTGGTAGGATTTTGTCGATAAACAATATCAGGTGATATGTAAATGAGTGTTCAATATGCTTTATTTTTTCATATACATATCCTCAACCTCATCTATTTGAAAGAACAGATTCACAAACGTTAACAAAATTCACTGTTTTTTAATATTGTTATCAACAATGTCTTAATCATTACAATATAAAACGATTTAAGCTAACAACAAAATAAGGATGATCGTGTCATTTTTAACTCTCATTTGAAAATTAACAAAATAATGGTGGATTTTCTGTTATTCACTGTACATGTATAAAAAGTGACCGCTGACATAACTAATTTAAGAGATATCATCTGTAATCTATATCAAATTTTAGGGTTTTAATTTTTTAAAATAAGCTTCATTTAAAGAACGACACTACTTATAATGGCTATAAATTATTCATGCTATTGCTAATTGAATGAGTAAGTTTAATTAATTATAATATTTCAATTTGGTCATGACAAAATAGCTCAATTCATTCCATATTTGGACTACATTTTTACATTCAAAATAAAGCCATCATTTCGATTTCTTATATTGGTTTCGCGTATTTGATATTTGCCCAATTGATAGAATTATTATTAAGGTGATTATATATTATAGTGATTGTTAGGTTTTTTCTTTCTTTCTTATTTCTTATTAAGGTCTTATTAAGGTTTCCAACGGAAGACCTTATAGTGATTGTAATGTTTTTTGAATAAGGTCATACGTTTCCAACGGAAGACCTTATAGTGATTGTAGTGTTTCTTCTTCCTATTTTTTTTCATTTTTTGTCCACAAGATCTCTCAGGGATGGCTAAATATATTTTCTTGATATTTGCAGGACTGATAGAGAGTAATAATATCTCGTGGCGTTTTTTTCATTTTCTTTTCAAAATTCACTTCCTGTCGTCCGTTTCCTGCTCCGCGATGAAAAGCTTGTCACCTCGACATATCAAAAACTGTAAAGACTTGAACAGCCAAACTTTGTGGGTTAATAGACCTATGTATATAAATGTGTTTAAATAATTTTGTTTTGTTCGTCGTAAATAAATCTTCGAAAATAATTATTTTTACGCATTCGATTTCTGTTCCATAGAATAAATATATAAGTATAACTTTATACACAAGTTATCTATGCGATGTTATATCAGCCAAAAAATTCTACTTCCGTTTAGATATCTCTAAGATCTGAAACTGTGAGAGATCAAGACACCAAACTTATAAAGATGATGGACATTTGATTGAACATGTGTTTAACTGTTTTCATTTGGTCGTACGTCACGTCCGGTTCCCACTTGAAGCATTCAAGCAGAAGACTTTTTTTTACTTTAGATTTTTTTTATCATTTTACTCAATTTGATGAACAGGATGGTACCGTAGGTAAATGTAATAAAATATCTAATTTTAATTTTCTTAATCACTTCTGTTTGTCCGTTTCCGGTCCCGAGACAAAATCCTTTTCCAACGAGATACTTTAACTAATAAAAACTTGAACATCCAAACTTTAAGGAAAGACAAAACAATGTATGAAGATATGTTTACTACAGGGTTGTGGCGAATTACATTGTAAAGTAATGCATTACATTACCATTACTTTATGAACTTTGGCATTAAATTACCATAACCATTACTTAATTTTCTTAAAGAAATGCATTACATTACCATTACTTTGTGAAAAGTCAATAAGTTTTTAAAAAGTTATTTAAAAGCTGAAAAAAATTTTGCTCACGTTTTATATATAAAACACGTTCACGTTCATGTTCACTATCACGTTCAAATTTAACTACTTATAAAAGATTGCTGTTGCACTTTATGATCATCAAAACTTCAAAGGTTTCATCTTTTAACTGCATTATGTCGGGTTTGAAAATCTAAGATATAAGTGTTCAGGCAATAATAAAAACTAAATACATGAATCTTTTATATTATATCAGTCCAAACTATTGTACTTATATGCAACACAGATATTGAGAGAGAGAGAGAGAGAGAGAGAGAGAGAGAGAGAGAGATTATTTTTAAATGGGTTTAATACTAGAAGTAAGTTTTAATTTTCCAGAGGTCATTGTTGGACAGTGCATTCATTCTTTTTTGCTTTGAAGAATGGATGTCTGTTCTCTATTCTAATGGAACACAGCCAATATATATGATATAACATTCTTAATAACTATACTCTAAAAATGTTTTGAAATTGTGTTGTTAAAGCTTGTTAAATTGACAATTTAAGAATGGATTTTTATTTTTTTTTAATCATACAACTTAATATTTTTATCTCAAAAACTATTTTTCTTCTTTTAAACAATTTTTAATTGAAAACAATTTCAGTTATTCAATCCATCACAATTCTGTGAAAATGAACATGCATAAAAAAGCATAGTAATGCAAATTAATGCCATGTAATGCGAGCATTAAACTAGATTTTGGATTGTTATGCATTACATTACCATTACTTGCAATGCTAAATTTGTGGCAATACACATTACTAGCATTACTTTGAAAACGTGTTATGCATTGCAATGCATAACTATTACATACATTACTTCCAGTCGTCACAGAAAGTAATCAAAAATTGACACCTAGTCTTTTGTTTTGTTTAACTTTGAAATAATTTCTTTGGAATTCCTTTACAGTATATATTAAACTGTATCCATTTTCTTTTAAAAGAGAAATAATTTTTTTGTACCGATTAATACATGAGGAATGGAAAACCTTTTTGTTGCTATAGAAACAAGAGTCTAGTTGATATTAATTTTTTGTTGAATTTCAAACAGAAAATTCAACCTAACCTAACTGAATCAACTTTTCAAAGGCTAATCAACTTTTAAAAGTAAATGAATATCAATATTTTCTGTTTAATGCTATTTAAACCTTCTCGTTATATCTCTCTTTTTTGTCGTTTGGTGCTTGTTAATTAGCTAAGAAAATATATTTTGTAATCGTTTTGCCAACACAAAAGCAATGATATTAAAGTCAGTATTTGTTAAACTAGCTGGTGTATAGTTTTAAAGCTATCTTTATCACCTTTTTTGTGAATAAGCTAACGCAGAAAGTATTTGTGAGTGTGATAATTCGCTTTTAAAACAAAAGCACACTGAGTGCGGATACAATAAAGTAGAAAAAGGGATCGATATAGTCCCAAACAAACTGATTTAATGAATTTGAGGGACCATCAAATACCTCTTGATAACAATAAAGCATTTTTTGTTAGCTAGTACAAAACAGATAAGCTAAAATGAAACAAAATTTACACAGTTTTAAATGATAAAAGGCTACATTGCACAGATATCAAATTAACACCTTTAAATGCAAGTTTCGAAATTGTCAACATACGTTATGTTTTTCTATTTTGACTTATTGATAGTATGATTTAAATTCATTTCTAAATATTAATACACAGATTAGAATTAGGTTTTACTAAGCCATTCTTTTGTGTATTTTAGAAAATATTTCAAATAAATAATTTCAAAAATGTTACATTCTAGCTTAAATTGCATTTGATTTTAATGTATGTTTTACCCCTCTCTATATATTTTTTGTTGATTGTGATTGTGGTGTTTTTAAAAAATCAAAACACTTGTTTACTTGAAACTGTTGAATTTATTCCAAGCTATTTAAGACTAATTTGCCTTAAAGACGACGAACCGCTTTGAGCAGATGTATCGGGCACATAAAAGGAGTGATTGTTACAAACATTGAATTCTCAATATTATATCACAATCACTAAAAATTAATGAAAAATCCTTTATGACGCAATATTTACATTCACTGTTCGACGTCATCAATACACACTTTATAACGAGCGAAAAGTGACTGACCTTGCTATTTAACGTGCAAAATTGTTTTAAGGAGATGTCATAGTTCTGTAGTGAGTTTTATACCTAGCTCAAGTTATTTATTATTTATAACTATCTACATAGATTAGTTAATAGAGTTTGATACATTGAAAAAAAATCATTTACATTCCCATCAACTTCAATACAATACCAGTTTTTAAAGCAGAAAAAACCGCCCGTTCTTAAGTTTTGAATTATTTCTTTTAGATAAAAAGGTAAAACACTCTCTGAAAGTTGTTTTGTTTCATATATCAATATCGAAATTATGTACACAACCTTTTTCTTAAAGTTTGCACACTACTAATAAAAAATCTCTTTTGTCTCTTTTTAAAAATAGTATTAATTTTTATACGTTTACTGTGAAATCATTAGAATTCGTGGTGGTTCAATTTTCGTGGTATTCGTAAGTAGCCCTCATTAACGAATTTACACCTTCGACGAAAACTAATGAAAATAGATTTAGTTTTAATACTGAAACTTAAAAGCGACTTAACCACGAAATTACATACCCACGAATAAGCAAAATACTGACAATCCACGAAAATTGGCCCCCACGAAATTAAATGATTCCACAGTATTGTATTTATCTTTGTATCATTGTATATTTTCAATGACCTGAATGTATTTTTACTTTTAATAGAATCACAATGTTATAAAATTTTAGAATTAGGGAAGCTGAGACTGCCAATAAGCTTCACTCACAAAATGATTTCACCTGATCTCAAAGTCCTGTTTCAATCAGTAGAATCAGCTTTTTGTGTACCAGAAGATACGGAACAATTGTCGTTTGCAGCAAATTTGCTGAAAGCTGTGCATTCGGAAAAAATTGCGTCTGAAATAAAACTGCTATCAGATAGACTGGAGGTCCTTGATTGCTCTAAGGTTTTTGGAAATGAAGATCCCGGAACTGTTTGTGCACTTGACGTTGACGTTGTCTTTAACAAGGATCACCTTGGAGTTGTGAAAATGGTATGTATATAAAGTCTTTTTTTTTATTTTGAATTTGATTGATATTTAAACATATATTTACGTTATATTTAGGACCCTATCCAATGGAATAATACATCTCTCTTTAAAAACGAAAGAATTCTGAAAGTAATATTAGTACACAGCAGATCCCTGCGAATTGTTGAAACAAAACTTCGAGTTTACAAGGAATATGAAATGCTGTTTCGCTCAAAAACACTACACTTGCAGCACATCCATGAGGATTTTGATGAAATCGCAAAAAAGAGTGCAAATGCAAAAGTATCCTTATTTCAAAGAACCATACTTCATTTAGTAGAGAGCATTCCTTCTAAAAATCTTGCCGAAATTGTTTTGAAAGCTGTCATTGATTCTTTGATACAAACTAACATCAGAAAAGTTTGTGACAATGAATTTATCAAAGACGGAGGAGAAACAGTTGGAACAGTTTACAGTAACAGCTACAAATGTCGATTATTGTCAACTGTTAGACGTATAAAACAGATGTTAGTGGAAAATACATTGCGTACAATTTGTAAATCGTTGGGACTTGAAATAGGCAAAGAAATTATGTGTCATATTGAATATGAAATGAATCCAATGTACTCTTTCATATATGAAGACCAAAAACCAGGAATTCTCGATACACTTATTGAAACAATCACTGTTGAAACGACGCCTTTCCTTATCTCAATTTGTAATCCAATCTTTTTTGCCTATGGTTCAATTATTGGGACATTTGTCTTCTCCGTTGATGTTAACTCATTATTTTGGAGGAGAAAAGTTGCAGATGAAATTTATATAATGATTTCTAAACACTTTAAAAATATCGTCAAAAAAACATTGCTCTTGGTTGAAAGTTTATGCAAAAACACAACTGAAGACCTCAAAAACATAGATAGAAGTCTCGGAAAATGGAAAGAAAAAATTGAATGTATGGACATAATTGAACGTAAGTATATTAACAAAATGGGGTGGTGTAATTTTGACTAAAATTTAGGCGACGTAGGATATCTGAATCCGAACATACGTGATAACTTGGGGATGCTTCTACGAAAAATTATGAAAACTGGTTTTAAAAAATGAAAACATCAACTCAACTAGTTTCATTATTAATCACCAAGAGTTAACTCCTTATGATTGATAGTGAAACCAGTTGAGTTTGTGTCGGCGGTGTGTGTGTTTTTTTCATATACTACTACGTGTGTGTATGGATGTGGGCGTGTGTGTGTGTGTGTGTGTGTGTGTGTGTGTGTGTGTGTGTGTGTGTGTGTGTGTGTGTTAAGATTTAGATGAAGATCTACTGTTGCTGGGGTTTTTTTTTGGTTGATTAAACCACCAATAAAAATTATTAAAACACTTTTCTCGGCGATGTTTCAGCTTCGGAACACCTGCAAGTAGCTGCATAAGTCTTCACGCCTTTATATAAGATACAAAGCTATCTAGACTATATATTTTAGATGTTAATTCGTTAAATGCTTTGGCAATTATCCAAATAGTTCAGATTATCTGTAAATTATTTATTAAGTTTAACATAAAAAAATGACTATAAATTGTAACTCGAAAAAATGAGCTCTACAGATGAAACAAAACTATCAAATTATTGTCCGTCAATTTTCATTGATAATTTATAATTTTATTTACATTGAAATTAATAGATCCTTGCTCAGCAAGCACATTAAATGAATGTCAAAACCTTTATCAACTTGTTTAATGGAAAAAAATATTTCAAAAGAAGTATGATTTTTTCAAACTGTGAAGTTGCGTAATAGTTATCCTTTTACCTAGTGGTGTCCATATGGGAGAAACGGGAAGCTATGAAAAACATAAGTGGACTTGGCAGCCAAAAATCAATTCTGAATCTTATTGCTGGTATAAAGAATGAAAAACCAACATTAAAGGTTTTCCTCAGTATTGACGACCAAGACGCAATAGGATTCATCAAGGATCATCCAGAAATTCCTAAAGAAACAAATGTTGAATTTGTCGTTGTCAAATTGTACAAAGAACAAAAAGATCAGGCCAAAACGAAGAACTATCCTATTGATAAGAACGTGCGGGAAGTGCTAGGTAAAACAATAAAAAACCAAGGAGAAAGAATATATGCAAAACATTCAAGCGTGGTTGGACTTGGAATAGGAAATATGGATTGTAATGGTCAGATAACGCCCTGCATTATCATTTACTGCCTAGACAAAGATTTGGTACCGTTTGGAGAAGAACCGCTTCCAAAAACCTTAAACGATTTTTATTGCGATATTCGAGAAGATTTCATAATGTTCGGAGCTTGCTTTGACTGTCACGAAATTGCTCATCCGAATCCTGGTTGTTGCATTGGGTTACCGTCCAATGGTATTGGTTCCGCTGGGTTTTTAGCAAAGACAAACGAATCGGGTTTGGAAACCTCGGGATTTCTAACAGCAGCTCATGTAGCTGCAGAAAATTGGACTGATTTATATTACAACAAAGTCCTTTTATCAGAGTTGGAGATTGATCAGTATAATTATGAAATTGTTCATTGTCCACTTTTACCAAATGATAACAGTTCGCAAATTATCGGAAAAGTCAGAGAATCTTATTGTGGAAATTGGGGACCAGAAGACATCGGGATTGACGCGGCCTTTGTCCAGAACTATGATCAAGATAAAGCAGGTATTGTATAAATTGTTAGGTTATTACTTTGACAATTTTTTTTAGTAATGTCCACTTAAAAATATAAAATAACTTTAGGTTATTAAAAATCAACGCCATTAATTTTCAATGTTGTTTAGAATGTGACATTTAACAATAAGTTCCTCTCGAACAATATTACTTTAAAAGTTCCTTTATAACTACTACTTAAACCACGTTTAGATTTACATAAGACTTTTATATAAAAAAAGGTTTTTCAAGTTTGTTTAAACATACTACATTGATTGAAAAAGTGAACAGCTAGCAAAACTGATACAGTAGGGTGTGATTTCAGGGTTATTTCAAGGTTTGCATCAAATAACTATCTGCTGAAAATGAATTTAATTCAACTTAAAAAGATCATACTTTGATAAGTTTCATATCTTGTTAATCAGTTTATATTACTTCTTACAATTCAAAAACTTTTCAGTAGATTTTTTTAAAATTAGTTTTCATTTATCATTATATTTATTGCTCTGATTTTGAATTTACATCGTTAAAACTATATGCATTCATTATATTGCAGCATATAGGGAGCTTCAACCTGCAGATGAAAGCGAATTAGATTATGGCGACCAACTGATAGTCTTAAAAAGAGGCGGAACAACTGGAAAAACATTTGGTCGTTTACTCGATGGATCCCATTCTCCTTGCGTAAATCCACGCTTGGACGATGTTTCATGGAGATTGGGTGGGTTCTATTTTTTTGATAGATGCTTTGCAGTTGAAGATATTAGTGGACCATTTTTCAATCTTGGCGATTCTGGCTCCGGAGTATTCCTTACAGAAAATGAAAATCCAACTAAACCCTTAGGGATAGCATTTGCTAAACTTGATTACGAGCCAATAACATTTGTCTGTAGAATTGACCAAGTTGCGAAGGCCTTCAAATTACGTTTATATGAAACTGTCGAGACCATGGAAATTTAATTGCAAATTAAAAATTAATGTCCAGTTCATGTTAGCATTTTCAATGGTTTGTAAAATGTCTATATTGATTTAAAATGTACCTGCATTATTTTGTATCATTTTTTTTCCATATTTGCGAATTTTATATTCATACTACTTCTCAAGCAAAAGAAGTCTGAAAAATTGCATGTGAAAAGAATGACTCGCTGTGGTTCAGGTATATCGATGTATTATCGTATTATCATTGAACAATTGTTACTTTCAAATTTACGTCGCCTCGATATATCCCAGTAAACTTGACATTAAAGATATGACAGCGTTTGTGTCGTCTGTTTCATATTTGAATATTTTATTGGAAAGGGACATTGATGGTGACCCAACAACAAAACTTTATTTTTTTTATAGTCAACTTTCCTTACTTATGTAGCAATATACCTTCATCACCTGCGTATGGCGCCTCTCGGTTTATTCGATACACAAGGTAATGCTCTACGTACTAACAGTTTCTAAGGCAAGGCAACCTACTGACAAACAAGCTGATGAAACAGGGCTATCAACAGTCTCGTTTGAAGTCATCTTTTCGCAAGTTCTATGGTCGATACAACGTCCTTGGCAGCATATATCATTCTTTACTGGGTCGCATACTGACGGACATTTTTAATACTTAATTGTTAGACTATGATTAATTAGCTAACTGTCAACGGATTTACTGTTTTCCTGGTTACCAAATGGAGCCAAAACTGAAGTGACCGGTCAGCAGGGGATGTCCATTTCACATGGAATTTTCAAACTACCAATTATTTGATGCTTTCATTTTTTTTCACAACAATCAAAAGTTTACTCATGATATTAATTCAGATTGATATTAAAAAAATTATAAAATTGTTAAATAATGTAACAAGTTCTCTAAACTTTCATGCATGAAATGCGTCAGTGTTGTTAAACCATTTAAAGCAACAGATTATTATTTGATTCATGATGTTTACGTGTATGTATGATTTTACTTCTGACAAACCAGTGTAATTTGTTAATGAAAGATAAATGTTATAGCGAGCGAAGCGAGCTCTAAGAACCAGTGTGCGCGGGAAAAAGAACGAGCTAAACCTACAGTTCATCAAACAAAATTTTTTGTCTACGTCCCATAATGCTCTCTAATGTTTACACCCGTGGTGCTATGCCAAAAATGGCCGACTTTTAACTCGTAATTTACGGTGACTTAAAATTTGAAGACACGTTTTGAGTACTGCATATGCTTTGGCGAGACTCAAAAGATTTGTTACATGCTTCCATACCTTCGTATTGAGTCGAAAAACGTAAACAAAGACGAACAAAGTCATGGATGACGTCACAGTGCACTCGCGCTATATTTTCCGCGATAAATTTAGAGGTGGATCAAACATCTGTAATGAGTGTACTGGCTATTTCAGTATAGTCTGCGATACCTGCCTCATTAACATATGATTTGTTTTTATTCTTTTTTTAATATAGAGATTTTATATATATATATATATATATATATATATATATATATATATATATATATATATATATATATATATATATATATACTAGCAAGAGCTATACTTTACTGTCATATCGATCCATTTTTAAAGTAATTGTGCATGCATGTAGCGTGCAGTAGGCAGTAAAGTATATGAGTAGGGAGGAAATAAACAATAGGACATTTTGAACTAAATAAAAAGGAATAAAATGAAAAAATAAACAGGTTAAAAAAATTATGTAGATATTGCATATAGTCATACCATTTAATTTAATAGTGGGAAATTGCACACCTACAAACAAGTACCGGGCTCGCTTGCTCTCTCTCTCTCTCTCTCTCTCTCTCTCTCTCTCTCTCTCTCTCTCTCTGGGTAGGGGGTTGGGCTGTATGTATCATAACCATTAAAATTAGTACATTTGGCATACTTATTGTAGAGCAATACTCTCTCAAAAAAATTTTGACGTTCGTTGATACCTAAATAAAAGTATAAGTTGACAATGATGCAAGGTACAGTATGTGTAATTCTTGCTGCGATCGCCAGAACGGTAGCACCGTAAAACATTTAAGAAATAAACAACGTTATTTAGTGAACATGGCGTTATGAATAGCAAGTGCTCTGTTGGCATTTTCCATGATGCGCGCTAGCGCATCATGGAAAATATGCCAGCAGAGCAGTTGCTATTCATAACGCCATGTTCACTAAATAATCGTTGTTTATTACTTATATTTGCATTTTACCACTCGCAAATACCATGTATTAGCCTAGACCTTGATATTTAGCTATTACATCAAAAGTAAACATTCAGACTGTAATGTATCTTTTTAATTCACATAGATTTGTTAACAGAATCAATGATATGTTATAACAGTAATTCCTTTTAAATGTTATCAAAAACATGTTTTAATATTACATGTAAATACGTCAATTTTAATGGAGTTGGAGAAAAACACATGATGTATCGTATAGTGGTTTAAATCTATAACGTCATGGAAAAGTATATATAACGTTACACCTTTATGACGTCATAGTATACTGACAGAGCAATTGCGATTATAGAGAAATAATTGCAGCTCCTCCGTATGGGCTTACAGTGGGAAAGAACAATGGAAATGCAAATATATTATTATATTTACATATGCCTAGTATGATTCCCTCTATTTCTTTCGGAAACTTTTAGTTAATTCATAGCTGTATAGAAACAGCCATTCAGAAATCTTCACGCCCCGTTCATCGATTGGTCGAAACCGACAGCGACCTAAGAAGAATTACCGGACTGCACGAAACAATCATGATGATGTCTACCGCAAATTAACTTAAGACGATTTGGCTGGGATTTATTAGCCAACGTACTGATGCACATTAACAGTAATTTAGTTTATTGTTCTTACTTTTTCCAATCAATTCATTTATTTGTTAGAGAGATGTAAATATAAAAAAGTTAGAATGTCTGTTTTCGAACCATCTTTTAACCAATATAAGGTTAAATTTAAGACATCTTATTACATGTAGATTTATTCAGGTTTATAAAGTTTTTAGATGTAGAGTTTCATCGGTTGTTGATACCATTACGCATGTTGATTGCTATAAATTAACTGGGTTTTTTTTTTTTATTAATTTCCAAAAAAAAAGGCATTTGCCCTATACCTCAATGATGGACTTTTATCTTCTTTTTTTCTCAGTATTTAGTTATCCTTCTTTCTATTTTATAAATTTACTAAAACTTGATTATTTTTTATTACTATCTAGATGTTCATTTTATATTGATATGTACAAATAATTCTATTGCATATGTCTTTATTACTCAATTTTAGTAAACCCTCTAGATTAATATTAACTAAATTTAGCGATCTATAAAATATCATTATAATAAATATTGGTAAATATATGTTGCTTTGTTAAATAACAATATGTTTCAATTGCTATAAACAATCGATGAGTATTTGAAAAAAACAATACTATTTCTTCAAATTTTAAGTCGACGTGGTTACATTTGTTGCATATGATGCTGATAGCTCCTGCTTCGAAAATGAGAACGAAAGGGGTTGCAATAGTAAATTGTCGTATTATCGTTCTCCATACAGTCCGTTGTCATCTCTTCAAAACCTTTTGATTCACTACAGATTACCATTTTTTACTAGGATTCTTATGCCCAATCGATGTATTTCTAGAATGTATGAAAGACCTTAGCATTGTACTTCCTTTAATCATTTTAAGTATATGATTTTTATTCCAAAGTTAAAAAATTATTCAAGTAAATATGTTTTTATATTAAGCCTTCGATAATCACTTTGACACCGACTTTCAGATTCAGAGTTCGGATAAAGCAGGTACTTTTGTTAATATATAATGAATTGTAAAATAACTTTTGTTTTTTTAAAAATTGCTTATTTGGCACATGTTCTAATTTGCACGCGATCAAGGGCATAAACATACATGAATTAAATAAAACCCAAGTTATATCAAGTTGAGAAAATTTCCTCATATCGTTCTTCAATCAACTTCATCTACTTACGAATGGTTATAATTATAATAGTTTAAGAGTTTTTTGTGCTTTAAAATGCTGTTTATGTAAATGATGTCTTTGAAAGTAAAATAAAACGTTTAATTTATCAATACTAAAATTCTTGTTTCTTAATTGTTTAAAGCAGATATATTCTGCATATATTAATCTGCGCCTCCTTCGTCAGTAACAATCGAAGGTCTGCAGGCCCTGCGGAAAAATTCAAAGTCCTTGGTCAAAAAATTACCTTGCTAAACGTATTGTGCTAGCGGATATTGTTTAAATATAGCGCAACAAAACTACTAGTATGCTTCATCGTAATCATAATTGATAGGGGGTTAACCGATCGACTACATACATGTATCATGCTATATTGTGGTTATATTTAGAATGGAGATTCCCAACTTTTTCCGCGTTTTAACTTTTGTTTTAGCATTATGGAGAAAATGGAGGTAAGTCTCAAATTATAAATCGACTCATAAACCATGATATAGGTACATATATCCACTTTTTCATGTTCCATGTAAGAAGATTTCTATCACGAATACGGTGTGCAATTTTAAGGTCACCTAAATCACTAAGTCACTCAGATGACCTATTCCAATTGATTTTCGTCTGTCGTCGTGCTTTGAGAGCTAAATATTGAACATTCTAAACTTCTTTTAAACTATATGGCCACTTTTTCCAACGTAGTATAATGTATATGGGGTATAAAAGGTAAATTTAATGACCTTCGTTCGGTAGTC
This sequence comes from Magallana angulata, assembly GCF_025612915.1. NCBI lineage: Eukaryota > Metazoa > Mollusca > Bivalvia > Ostreida > Ostreidae > Magallana > Magallana angulata. Next base: position 33,630,168 of record NC_069119.1, on the reverse strand, counting down.
GCCCTATAGGCAGAATAGAAAAATTTAATGATGGCATATATATAATGTTTAATTTTTTTACTTCTACGCTGAAGAGAAACTGACTTTATATGTAGAGAGATGACAGTTTTGTCTTTTTAAATGCAAGTTTTATGACACCTATAATAATGGGTCTTGCTACAGTTAAGGCGAATGATGTGGTCTTGGAATGTATTACGATTTTAAAGTCGTTTGTTATGCTGCTAAATTCGAATGGAAGACCAATACTCATTTAGGAAAGTTATACAACTTTCAAAGGTAATAAATTACGATAGACTTTGCTCTTTGGCAGTTTAGTCTCTGGAGGGGTGAGGTCCTTAATTATGAATATGAACCATGAAAAAATGCCAAATAAACTATGTTCTTTAGATATGACATAAAAATGAATGAAAATTGAGGGAAGAAATAAGTCAGACCATTTTTATTCGACATGAATTTCTTTAATTCTTTTATCTCTCTAAAAATACACTAAAACTTGATGTATCAAAAATAATAACTCTGACGGGGATTGATTTTGTAAAGAGGGCTATATAACATCTTAAGTTTCAAAAGTTTGTGGTTGTCACCAGAGGCTAGGGGGAGCTATAGGTTGGATATTAAAGTATTTTTGTGATCGGCTTCGGCCGATCACTATTGTGTCCATATGAGGCATCCGGCAATGCTTCCACGTGCGCACACATTCTGCTTGCATAAGTAGTTCTTATAAAAACTTGAAGTTTGGTTTAGTATTTATATTTCATTTTACTCAGTTTTATTTCAATTCATTTACCTTAAGAGATGCAAATATACATAAAATACAGTTTGAGCTGTTAATTCAAGAATGCACATTTTGTCTCACGCGTAAGAATTTCGATCGAAAGGTTCAATCAGTAATGCAGTTAACCTCGATGAACTGACCTCAATCATAAGAAGATGCTCCATGAACTGACTTCGATCTATTGATGTTGCATAATAGTAGCTAGGAAGACGGCTTGATTTATAAACAAGGTTACGTACGTTATAATGCGACCTCAATAGCAAGTTATGATGGCATTCAATGTTTTTTTTTCAGTCGCATTAAATTATTTTAATACATCTCTTTCTTATATATATACGTGTTAATGCTCTTTAAGAGCCCTACTCAGTATTCTGAAGAAGAAGATACGTTGATATTTAATAATTATGTTAAAAATATTAAACTATACAAGGAGTTTACGAACGGCTTTCAACATTTCAAAATTAAATTTGTTGACGGTTTATAATGATGAAATTATGGTGTACAGATCCAAAATATTCTATATTTTTAAAAATACAATACTTTTTAAATTATTGTACATCAAACTGATCATGTTGATTGCTTCTAGCTATCAATATATCATTATTGCCGATCATTCCTTTAAAAGGAATACTTGTTTTTCGTCCATCTTCATATATACAAAGTTTTGAGAAATAGCATAAAGTTTCTTTCAAAATATTTAATTAATTTATGCATTTATTAAAACATAAAAAAATCAGTTTTCACAGTAAACAGATCATTGTAAAATTAGGTTTATCATTAGAGTCAAACTTTTTTCAATATTCAGTCATACACTTTTATTGTTTTAAAGCTTTTTGCTATTTATAGTTTTATAATCCTTGTTGAAAGATATATACCAGGAAGGAGAGAGGAGGTTCGTTGCCTTATTTTAATCAAGAATAAAGCTAAGATAAATACATAAATGACATTCCCCGAAATGTCGGAGTACATGTGTTTCTTGCTCAATTAGATAAATAAAAATCACAGATCGGTGAATGATGATTATGTGTTAATCTGCTACCATTACAGATCGCTGAACGGTGACTTTGTAGCAAAATGGCTGATCAACAGAATCGAAAGCTACAGGACCGAGAGTATCGGTTTTATAAAGAAATCCAGGTGAAATTCCGTGAGGTTGTGGATCCACTTCCACTCTCGGACTACCTGGTAGCAAGCTGCCTCACTGAAGATGACGTGGTACGTAAAACTAGCAACTAAGATGTATTATGTGGGATTTTTTCCCTGTCTTGTGTGGTTGTTTTTATGTTGCATTTCCAATTACATTATAACTTCAATATGTTACGAAAACGAATGAGAAAATACTTCTTCCAGTTGTTTTAAGTGTCCAAGTAGCGTAGTGGACAATGCACTCGCTTTTCACAGCTGCGACCCGAGTTCGATCCCCGTGATCAACAGCGGTTGTATGTGATAGGGTATGGCAGTCGCCCGCTTGGACACGTGAGGTCTCTCCGGGTACTCCGGCTTCTTCCCGCACCAATGACCCCCCGCGCTAACATCCGTGCCAACGAGAGAAATGAGTATAAGTTAAAGAACTTGCTTATGAATCGTTGTAAAATAAATAAAGTTCAGTTCAGTTGTTTTCCCTGAATTTCTTTATCCTTTCGATTAATGTATGACTTTCTTCAATTTCGAATAGGATGTAACGTTGTGATTCATTTACATATGTTTTGAAAGGTTGATTATACGGCACAATCATATGTAACTGATGTGATTACTAAATAATACTCCATGAAAATAACTCAACAATGAGAAATGCGATAAAAAGGAGATCATCGTATATGAACATAAAAAAACCTTATGAATAAAGATTATAATGTAAAAGAAACTATTTAAAGTATTTAAAAAATACGAAAATTTAATAGTTCAACATTTTATTAATAAATGAATATCCTTTGTAATTTGTTATTTAATTAAAAGAAATCGTTTGTAAAATATATAAGCGCCTTCCTTGCATTGTATGCTGAATCTGATAAAACATGAGGGGTATCAAATGAAATGATACGTGAGTTACTTTATCCCAACAAAGCTAGCAGAGCAATTGCAATGCACTTCATATGGTTAAACGTTTCAGTTGATTTTAATTTTTTCACCGGAACTTTCATTAAATTAGCCATCAAATTAAGCGGTGTTGTTTAAGGACGGAAAAGCATGTAAAACACCTAGTTATTGATTTTAGAATTTAAAATAAATCAAGTATAACAAGTACAAAAAACTAATTTAAAAAACTTAACTTGTCAAACTCTGTAATCCGGTTACCAACGTTTAACCATAATGTTATTACCTCATGAAAATAGTTAGAAAGTGTATGAACGAAATCAGCATAAATCCTCCTATTATTATAAAAAAGTATTTATTTTGTTTAACATGTAAACATGTGTATATTTACCATTATGTATTTAAGTATTGAAAACACACCAAGTTTTTCTCTGAGTGGTAAATATATATGGGATCATCTGCTTATGGGAAATTCTGCTTTTTATGATACTTTTTTAACTTCAGACGAGTGTGTGAAAGATTTAGATTCAAACTGTCTTTTTTATTGTATTACACTACTCTTCTTTGTTTAAATCCAAAGTAATCGGGAAAATGCTTTAGAGGAAACTTATTTCATTTCAAGTAAATAGGGCCAAATCTACACTTTGACTATTTCGGGCAGGCTTCTAAGTTTATGTGAATTACCATGCTTATAACAAATTTCGCTCATCAGTTGCAAGGAAGCAATCGTTTGTATCCAAAAAATGGTCTGAAATGTTTAATTTGGAAATTGCAACTTTTGATTACAAACAAATATTTAAATTACCTTTTCTGTATTAACTAATAAGCAATCTCTTCAGTTAAAACACTACAAGTCTTTTTTTTTATAGATATGAAGCTGTTATCAAACCCTAATTGTAATACAATGTATTTGTAATGAAATTGATATAATTCCATTATATTTTTCCTGTGTAAAAGCTATCAAGTATTTTGGAAAGATTTCATATATTGGTGATAATAATATATCGAAATTAACAACCACTTGACCATGACGGATGTTATCTTGGGTTGATATGATCTTAACAATACTCAACTAAATTATTGTATTTTTCTTGAAAAATATTTAATGAATTAAACTTAAACAAAATCATCTTGCAGACAAGTTTAGTTTACTGCTTTTTAAAATTATTTGAAAACCAGGTTTTAGCGAAAATAAAGTTTCGTGTACTTTTGTTTAACAATAATAAACATGGGGATTTTTCTAATTTTGCAGTCAATACTAGCCAGAGTGTAACATTAATAAAAATATGTACATGTGAAATATAGTTTATAAATGTAACAAATAATAGTAGTTAACATTCTAAGGTTTAATAGGTCAAACTAATTTCTGTGCTGTTGATCAGTCTATCTAGCCGTCTCTTGATTTATTGTTTCTCATTATTTTATATTAAGTAGCAATAGTCTTTTCCTGTGTTTTTATACTTACGAAATATTATTTTTCAATACTTTTTATTATATATTACATATTTGATATCATACTACTTTTAGGACAGAATCAAAGCAAAGTATCAAAACGATGGAAGATCAAAAGCCGCCGGTGAATTGTTAGACAGACTACGAAGGCGACCAAATTGGGTGTATAACTTATTGTTGGCTTGTAATCACCCAGAGTTAGGCTTAGACCATCTATGTAATTACATCAAGGATAAAATGAGTGAGTTAACGTAAATCAGAGTTTTAAGACAAAATGACAATTTGTCAACGAAACAAGTATTGGTTAAAGACGCCGATATACATTGTGAAAAATTATTACTTTACTGTTATAGCTAAACTAGAGATACGAATTACGATCCAGTGCAATGATGGACACAATTGTGCAGGGATTTCAGACTCTATAAATGATGCACCTGAAGAGGTTTAGACTCAACAAGGACGAGAAAAACAATCAGTCATAGAGAAGATTCTTGCAAAATTTAAATCTAGAGTTGATCCCGAGGATTTTATTCCATATCTCACAAGACTAGAGGAAGAAGATGAGGTGAATATATTATACTTATCACACACTAAATTTTATTTACCAAAAATATATTATACACACTGTTTCACCGACCGCAGTATATAGAAAAAGATAATTATATGCCTAGGCTATGGTTAATCATTACTTCACTGTGTGTATCTTAAGCCCCTTTCACAATTGGCGCACGAGCAGAAGCGACCAAATATTCGTGCGACCGAAAAAAATTAGATATGAATCGCAAATTGTTGCCGAAATAATCGCATATGAAAAAAGTATTCGTACGAATTTCGCACGATCTAAGCGAGCGTTGTGCGATGTAAACGCATTGAATTTTGCTATATATCTTGCGTCTGTATGAGACTGTTGTACAATTAAAGCAACTGTTGAAAGATATTACAATAGGAACGCACGAGAGACTAGGTGATTGAACGATTGAACGTGCGCCAATGTGATTGGACGTGCGATTATGCCTTCCATGGTACGAATGATCGTGCGAGTCAGCGGGGGCATGTCCACCGCCCATATTCAGTATACATAGTTGAAAGCGAGAAAAAAATGCCGCCCAAGAAGGTACAGATATGCAGCAGCATTTATTATTATACCTCAATATGATTATTCTTTTATATCTGATTGGTCTAGAAAGTCACGTGACAGGGCGATATCATAGGAATGAAAAAGAGATATGAGCATACGATGTAGACAAATGTGATTAAAACAAAAACATTTAATCATTATGATTCTCTTTATATCTCAGAACCAACTTAACTACATGTATCCATGATTTATGAAAGAAAAGTGAGACAGTTGCATGGGAAATCAAACAATCCCAACGTTAATGTAGCGACTGTTGAAAAGTAAATCATTATTTGAAATCAACGTATTTTGTGTAATCACATGTTGCTTTGTATAATAAAACGTTTATTGCATTAATGTTCAGGGAATATGAAGATTTTTTCCCCAGATAAAACAAATTTCTCTGGGGCGAAGCCCTTGGGAAATATAATTTTTCTTGAGGGAATAAATCTTCATACATGTATTTCCCTTACCATCATGCAATAAATGTATATTATAAATTTTGTCCTGAAACAGAGATACTTATACAGGGTATATATACTAATAGCAAAGCATGGCACATTGAGACTGATAGGTCGTGCAATGATAGTAAAACATTGCAAGATTACATGGGATACGTTGAGCAACAGTCTCACGGTCGCAAAACTGACGCATAAACACCATCGATTTATCTTACGATCTTCATAAATCGTGCATCACTCTTGCGAGTACACAAAACGTTGTAAAACGTTCGTACTAATTTTCGTGCGTTGCACTGCGATGATTTGGATCGCGTTGGGTCGCGTCTGAATAGTGTGCATGTCCACTATTCAGAGGAGACTTGATGCAACCAGTAAAACGTATGCAACGAATGCGAGAGCTCTTGCATCATAAGCGAGGGCTCGTGCAACGTATGCGATAGCTCGTGCGAAGCTAAAACATTTCGATCGCAAAGTGGTGTAAAGTGGTCGTGCGCCAATTGTGAAAGGGGCTTTATACACACTATTTCACAAGAAAGTTTATACTCTGTAAGACTTAAAAGAGGCAGGTGAGGTTCATGTTTATCTATGAGGACTATAAATAGAAGTGGTCAAGTTTGCGGCGGAAAAACAATAAACTGCAAGTGGGTCATACATAGTAATTCTGATAGTTTATCCATTAACAGGAAGCCGTGAAATGTAAACAACAACAAAGTGGTATACGTGCAGCAGCAGAAGAACTAGTGTCTCGTCTTCGTAGTAATTACAAACACTGGAAGGACGACCTGCAGAAAGCTCTTAAATGCAGAGGGAGTGGCCTTGAAGACCTTGGAGAAAAACTGTCTGGTAAGTGCAAATAGCGGGCAGTGGTAGAACACACATCGAAAAGAAGGGACAACGAATGTAACAAAGTTCTTAGTGTTCTTAGTTCATAGTAAAGTTAAAGTATTGTGTATAATAGGGAAATAAAAGATTTCTAAATGTGATCGGAAAAATATCTAACAATGTATATTATGCAATATAAGTAATATATAAAGATACGATGTTTTATTATTCATTTTTTTTTTATTCACAGAAATAGAAATTGATGAACAGGATTTACAAGCAAGGATAGAAAGCCTTATGGTAAGTAGGAGACAGAAATTTCAAAGGAAATAGAAAAGGTCCAAGAAAATAGTAATCTGCAAGAATATTTAGATCGATAGAGAGATATATATACAGATAGATAGAATGAGTCATAATAAAACGAAAGAAAGGTATAGAACGAAAGAAAGGTATGAGGAAGGAGGAGCAAAAGTAAACGTAGACAGAAATATAGACGGTGGCTGTGAATTAAAGGCACATATTCAGGTCTGTCTCAAAACCAGAGAGAGAGAGAGAGAGAGAGAGAGAGAGAGAGAGAGAGAGAGAGAGATTAGAAGGGAAACATGTCACCTAATACCCTTGATAACATTGCTTGTCTAAGTTATACTGATCTTTGGGTTTCGTCCTTGGTAATTAATGATTAGTATTGTTTTAATAGCAAGTAACCGAGACTGATTTTAAGATTTTTAGTTAATAACTTGACAAAAATGAGTTGTGTTAAACAAACTTATTTAAAATAATTTTCAGAATATAATAATATAGTTGTACTTATATTTGATGTCAAAAGTTCCAAGCTGTTGAAAAGCTAGTTTGCCTAGAGTATTAATTACCGACTCATTTCAAAACAATCGTTAAGATTCTTATGATTATGCAAATGTTTTAAAAATATCAATTTGTCGTTTAAGTGTTAATGCATTAAACTTTTAAATTCTCATCTTACAGTCAAACTCAGATATTTCTACAGACGAGGTTACAAAAAAGAGAAAAGAACTCGTACTAGAGTTTGCTCGCAAACATATTCTACAGGTGGAGTCTTTGGATGAAGTTCCAAGAGTTATGCAATCGGTTAAAGATTTCAATGCATCTCTTAAAGAGGTTTTAGAAGGCTCCTTGATTCTCATCTTAGCTGTGAACTCTATTGATACACTGGAAGCTATACAGCGGCTCTATCTTGGAGGGGTGTTGGTAGAAGTAATTAGAAAAGACCTGTTATCTGACAAACGCAAGCATCACATTTTGAAGATTGCTCAAAAGAATGGAGCAAAGGATGGAGACATTGATGATAGCTTCTTTGACAGTCTGGACTTTAATGTAGAAATCTGTCCAGCTGATTTCCAATTCTGTTATCTCAATCTCAAAGCCATCATAGGTACAAATGCAATCACTATTATTTTGACAATTGCTATGCTTTTACTGTTTAATACAAATTTCCTTTGTATGTATTACATACCAATAATATGATTTTTTTTAAACTTATAAATCTTAACATTTTAATTATTCAATTCTTTTCTGTATAATGATATTAAAAGAATAAGATGAACAAATAATGACGTTTGCAATATTTTGTAAAGACATATTGCAGTTTTGGATATACCCTTTTTTCAGAGTTATCCATTCCTGCATCACCTTTCGAGAGTGTTACTGCTTTTGAGTCTAGATGGAAAGGGCGGGGATTAAAGAGTCCATACGACAAAAGCATATCGGACATCGAGACAATCTACGACTAGATCGACCTCCCTCTCCCACAAATCATCTGTAGGCTGCTAGAAGATCCCTTTCTGCAGAGTCGTTATCGGAAAATTGCGGCTATGTTTATTGGTCCATTAGATAAATGTTGTCATTTGTTTGTGGACTGGTTATTTGAGGAACTTGGAAAATTTGAAATTTATTACAAATATGGGAAGGAGCTATCGACTATAGGTTCATGGTTAGGATCATCATTTCAGTTTTCTTCTGTTGAGATACAAGACAGAATTCTGTTTGAAGCTAAAGCTCTGAATGGAAAAATTCAATTTCATATTGCCTCGGCAAATACTGGTGGCTCTCCTGAGTTGAATGTTGAGGCTTGGGAAGAAATTGTACAAGATGGAATCATTGAATTTTCTGAAACACATCAGAGGTACAGTTTTCAAAGCCAAGCGCTGGAGCAGTTTTTCATATTTAAGAGCAATGACTCGTCAGCTATCAAAATTTTTGGGTTTCTTCCTGTGTTTCAGTTGGCGAAGAATCCACATGTTCTTACCAAACCTCTTACTGAATTTGATGGCGATTCAAAAGTAAAGATGGAATACCTTTATTTGCACTATCTTGTGATGAAACATAAAGATTCGAATAATCGCTTAACTGCCTTAAAGATCCTAATCCCAGCAGAGAGACTATACGTGGTAAACCTACAAGAAGAATCTTTCAAACCCCAAGTTGATGTCTTGAGGGTTCTTATTCAGGAAAAAATGATTGATGCTTTTGAAATTGTAGGTCTTGACGACAAAGAACGTTGGATTCTTTCATCTCAAGCAATCAAAAAATCAATGCTTGTTCAGGACATAAGAAGTCTAATTAGTCTGGCCAGAGTTCTGTCTTGGATCGGGACGGTGCAGATTGATGTTGATGTAAAACTGGATCGGTTGGCAAACATTTGTGTTAAGATACTAAGAAAGAGCTCGTTCACCTATCAAGGGCATTTATGCCTCAAATTTTCTGGTGCTAGTTTAAAACCCTCAAGGGATGTTGAAATTTTATGTGCCGGGCTCCAACTAATTCCAAACTTTTGTCTACTTGATTTGTCTGGGACAACCGATATTGAACCTGAGGCTTATCGACAAATTATTAAAGCCTCCAGGTTTAGCAAACTTTCTTCTTTAGTGCTGAACAATACCATCTTGATGAACAAAGAAGATCCTCAGCCTATCGGTTTGCAATATTTGCCTCATTTGAAGCACTTAGAAATTGAAGGGTGCAAGCTCGGTGATGCAGGTATTCATGCAATGTCTCTTGATTTCAAAGAAGCTGGCCAACTTACCGAGTTAAGTGTTGCACGAAATAAGATAACTAGTTCTGGAATCTTGGAGCTGTCCGGTCTTTTGATGGAAAAACAAAATCTTCGCATAATAAGAGTTCATGAAAATGATGTAGGTTATGAAGGGGCTGTCTCGTTAGCGATTCTGTTTAGAAATCTTCCATTCCTAGAGGTTGTCAATTTATGCGATTGTCAAAGAATAACAGACAAAGGGTTTGAGTTGATCATTGAATCGCTGAAAGGCAAAAATTTAAAGAAAATGAATGTCAGGAATTGTGGGTTCTCCCAACGGATTTCAGAAAAATACTTCAAACTCTTGAAGAACATGCGCCATTTCCAACACCTTGATTACGGATGCAATACTATCGGTTCATCAAGAGTTGGACCAGGACCGAGCATAAATATATCTGAAGTCTTTCTTGAAATGATGAGTTGCAATAAGTACTCGTGGAATCTTTTGAATTTATGGAAGTGTAACATTGGCTTTACGACTGTATTTGAATCTGCCCACCAGCTAGGACATTTGTCAACATTGACAGATCTTTGCCTGCAAGAAAATCAATTAAGTGACAGGGATGGAGCTTGCATTGGCGAGTACATGGTGACGTCATGGCATAGCCTACGCAGTCTGAACCTTCGACAGAACAATATCGGAGATATTGGAGCGGCTAAAATCTTTGAAGGCATACGTGAAAACCTAAAACTGAAAACAGTTTTCTTGGACAGGAACCAGATAGAAGATGGTGATCTGATACAAAAAATGGTCGAGTACTTTGTTGATCAGGGAAATATGGAGGAGATGGACGTATCATACAACAAGGTCCCTGAATATTTAAACCCAGAAACCGAAACTAGAAAGTTTCTGAGAGACAGGGCTGCAAACATACAACCATGTAAAGGTTATACAGAGATATCCATTAATAACCGATTCTTGAGGCTGAAAACAGCTAATAAGAGAGGTTTACATCCATCATATATAACCGAAGAGACTTTAAATCCCGTTGCCAGAGTTTGTTAAAACTCATTCTAATGTGAAAACTAAACACATGCTTTATGTTCACTTCATTTTTATTTAAGACGTATTCGTTATATATTAACCCCATAGATTTTTTATATGATGTGTAATGTATACTACTTGTTCTGCGTTTAAATCGTATTTGATATTGCATTGTTTATTAAATACTGGTTCTCTGTACAATCTGTATATTATGAATTCGTTCGCATTTTGATGAAATAATTTCAAAGTATAGACCAATGTATCAACTGATTAATCTGACATTGATGTATAGATGTTAAATCCGTACTTCTTGGAGGATCTTTTTCTAGCTCCTACAACACTTTTAAAACGACAGTATGTTGTTTTCTATACAATGTACTCTAAAAAAAATCTCATGATTCGGTTGTGTTGTTTGAGTACTCTCCTTTTCCATAAACAATAAAGATTTAACATTCCATTTATACAATTTTCTATTCTTTTCATGATCTCTATTCTAATTATTTGTTACAACAGAAGATACAATAAAAATCGAATTGCTGTAAAAAAAAAAAGCGAATCTTTTTAAACATATTTTTCTGAATTATAATATTCATTGGAACCTGATGTTGAAAGTTGATACTAATATAAATAAAATGAACATGTGTCATTTTTATGATATAATATTCTCGGTTTTAAACTTCTGATAATGTGTTTACGGTCCCAATACTATCAATTTACAAAAATTACAAATATACATCATGTTTGTTGCTTAATTTAATGGTCAAGAATTAAAGCAAATTCGATGACATGTTTATTTTCGAAGTGTCATTAAAACATTAAGAGTATTATTAAATTGGGATGTGATCTTTGGGTCCTATTGCCTGCATGAGTATCCAGTCATCGGCCTCCTGGGAGTGGGCGTTGGTGGGACGTTACACCAGAAACATGATATGTTGGTTAGAGCTGTCAGCAAGCAATCTATCTGGACAATGTTTCAATACCAAAAACGTGGGGAAACTCTTAAATGTAAATTTTCTAATGTTGTCTACGGAACTTGATTGCACCCCTTTAAACTTATCTATGTTGATGAACCACAATGTTCACTTAACAAATGAAAACCAGGTCATAGATTTCAAATCAATAACGGCGGTCAGCAGCTTTCATAAAAACACTTTAATTTCCCTGATCGTTCAGTTTTGTCTGTGAAAGTTAGAATTCTAGAAGAAAAAAAATTACCATCATACCAATAGCCAATCGCTGAGTATGCCATTCTGTAGGAAACGAGAAGACTATGGATAAGAAAACTAGGTACGGCTTTTCCTAATGGTTGCAGTTATAATGTTGAACGTCTGGGGAATCTTTCAAGTCCACAGTGTAACAATGTAAGTGTCATAGGACTTTTTAACAATCCATAGAGACTTACGCCTAGTCATGGACATCGGTCTTATAACACACCAATTATATACACCATGTTTCTAGCTTTGATTCATTACTGCCTTATGTAAATAAAGAATTGGGTTTCCATTACTTTTGCACCGATCTTTACTCTCACCTGTTGAAAAGTGTTAAGTAATCTTCTTGAAAAAGTCAAGGAGAGTTCGCTTTTCGGTTTTTCAACACCGGAATGCAGACTCGGATGCGTGCCTTAAGATATTACTTATCATCGGCTTTTTAAATCCACACAACAGAAAATACTGCTAATGCACCTCGTCATTTTTTCAAACTGCAGTGTGCCAACAAGGGAATCGATGTAATTATTTTAGCAATATAATATTCCCACCAAAAATTCAGTCCTGTATTCCATCATATATCAAGATGAATTCAACCCCCTCTACTTCCTGTACCAAACTATACGTCAACCATTGCTTCTAAACTCTTCAATTACAAACAAACTCCTAAAGACCTAAATATCGAACATCTAGATCTGAAAGATAATTCTCCTACGTGTTCACGTTCTTTTTCACCCTACAACTACAGTCCTGCCGGACACGTTAATACTGGTGATGTTAATAAACAACGGAGACCTAAGATAGCTATTTACAAAAGGACCAACATTTTGAAGCCTAGATCCTTCAACTTGCGTTGTGTTTTTACACATATCATGAATTATGTTGAATTCGCCAAGCGATGGGCAAAATTTGAAAAAGAAGACCTTGATACCTTGTCAGATTTGGTTAAAGGCATCAGATGCATATTAAAACCCCGTATTAAACGGCTGAGATGTCATAGGAAAACATCAATCCATCTGTTTCCAAAAAAGAGAAGTGATAAAAGAACTATATAGATTGCACATTCAGTATGTACTGGTCCCTGCTGACAAGGCAGATAACAATATTGTCTTTGTTTGTAAGAGATGTTATTTTATTGCGTTTTAAAGAACTGGGTTTCAAACCTACATGTGGTTATCCTACTTTCAATAATGGCGGCCTTTCCAAACAGGAAATACTTCAAAATCATAAATCGGTTTCGGACATTTTTTATATCCCCAATAAACAAATTAAATTTGATTTAGCATATTTAAAATGGGCTCCAAAGCTTCACAAAAGTCCTTACAGAGATATATACCAAGTTTCAATAAATTTTCTATCAAGCCTCTTTCTTAACTCCTTACTAGAATTCTTACAGTAGTGAAAAAGAAACTTTACTAGTTCTCTACAACGATATACCTCAGAAAAATTGTGAATCATATGTAGATACTTAAAAACTCTTAGGAATTATTAGATTTATTGACTTATTAGAAATATTGTGGCTTTAAAGTCACCAAAAAAACCCACACCAAAACGTACAGTTACTAAACGCTCTGTTCAACAATTCCCGATGACAAATTAAAAACTAGGCTTTTTTATATCATCAACAGGTGTTACTACAATAAAAATGAAAGTCTTCACTTTTCTTAACTTTTCACTGAAAATATACACAATTATTTTGTAGAAAACCATTCTGACTGCAAACACAAAGAATTTGACATTAAAAAAGATGTTTGAATTTCTGATAGAAAACATTTATGTAGTTTTTGGAGACCAGAATCAGTCGGAATTCCTATGGGCACAAACCATGCTACTCTGTTGACTGACCTATTTTTTTTTTCATATGTAGCAAAATTCATTCAATAGCTTGTGCAAGAAAAGAATAAAACACTTGTTGTGGACTTCTAGACTACTCTACATTTAGATATGTTGATGATGTGTATCCGTCAACAATTACTTTTACTCTTATGTTAACTCAATATATCCCTTATAACTCAACGAATGACTTTCAAATTGTTGTTGCAGGTTAAACATGCCTTATTGAAGCATTGTTAACATTAAAATCGGAAAAATAATTTTTGACCAAATTTGTGGCCATGTCATTTAAGGAGATCGGTCAAGACTCGTTTACAAATCACAAATAACGTCCATCGGAAATACAACTTACAAATAATGAATTCGCAAAGTGTGGAATCATCATTTTTCTTAGAGGGTCAATGTTCGTGGGTTTCGTGGGTAACCCTTGCCCACGAATTAACATACCACGAACGTTATACAAACATTTGTTTACTATTATATATTAACGAAACAGAACTTGCTACCAACGTATTAACGTCTCCATATCCAGGAAAATTTGGGCTACCCACGAACATTGACCTCCATGAATAAAAAAGATTCAACAGTAGTTGAAAATTATTATCATGAAAAACACATCGAACACGCTTGCCGATATGAAAGTCGCATGACACGCAGAGAACAGGCATAGACGGTTAATCGAGTTCAAACATGGTAAACAACATAAGTTTATAATGGGGAAGGCTAACTGGAGTTTTGCATTTTTTGAAAAGTTACATATGATTGTATTTAGGTTCATTTTTCTCCTTTCACACACAGAGAGAGAGAGAGAGAGAGAGAGAGAGAGAGAGAGAGAGAGAGAGAGTTTTCAACAAAAATAGCATTCATTGACCAGCTGAAGGAGAAAAATGTACCTGCGCTCATGTTTCAAATGTTGAGTGGGTATTGGTGGTAAACAGTGTAAGCTTATTATAAACAATGATGCATATCTCAGATAAAAATAGATTATATAAGATTACATATAGATATAAACATTAAGTACATGCAGAATAAAAAAAATTCCGAAATCCATTTTTTTTTTCAGTTTACTAGGGGTTGTCTTTCACAATAACCTTTCCCCCATTCTACAACCTTTTAAAGTCTTCTTTTTTTGTCTTCCTTAGCTTGTTCCTTGTAAAGAGTCGCCAGTTCGTACCGTATGCATGTCGCAGCTTTATATGTTTAAAACGTATTTGTGTATATTTTTCTATCCCCAATCCACTTACTATCTGCGTTAGCATATCTTCCGTCCGTCTGTTACTTGCAATTATACTGTGTAAAGTCCACCAAATAGTCAAAGCTGCAAGTTTTTTATTTAATTTATGATTTCATTGTACTTGACTATGATAGTTATTTAAAATCATTTCATGAAAATTGGCAACACGCACACGTCTTCATACATTGCAATTCTGACTTTATCCGAAACTATCCCTGGGTACATTTATCTGCGTCACGCCAACAAAAAAGTCACACGCAATGTTTACTTGACAACTAAGCTACAACACGCATTTTTTTTTTATTTTGTCACGGGCAACAATGGACCAGGAAGTATACTTATTCTTCCTGGACTCGACATGTTGGATATAGGTTTGTGATTATTGATTTAATGACAATTTGTTTACAAAAAACAATAAAATTGAATTTAAATGATAATATCGAACAACAATTTATCACCTCCTTTTCAAATAAACGTTAAAACATTATTAAGATTGAACTGAAAATCACTGATATGGAACATTTCAAGATTCAGCGATTTTACCTATACGATTAATGTTTTTAAAAACGTGAAACAGCTATAAACTCTTCTAAAGCCAATATATAACTAAATTTTATAATGAAGATTTATGTTTAACATATAACTATTATCAAAATAATTAAGTAGACTTAAGTCAGACACCTTTGTACGTCACATACGTTGCCTATAAACATAAAAAGTAATCAAAGTACTGAGAGTACTGAAAGACGGGGTCTTCAAAGTTTGAATTTGCAATTGTCTTGGATTTCCTCGAATATGCTTCCAAAATGTATGAACGTACTACATTTGGCTGTGTATTCTATTTAGCGTTTTTGGCGGAATGCAGCTTCCGCTAAATCAAGTACATCGCTAAATGCCATACATATATGTGTTAGAATAGTCACATTTAGAAATACGCTAATTCAAATCCACGCTAACTTTTTCAAAAACTATTTTCCGCCAAATATCGTACACGCCAAATATAGCACATTTACAGTATTTTAATTAGGCTATTTTGCAATTGTCTGATACTTTGTCTAAATTTTACTCTATCCCGGCCTTCATAATTGTAGAAAATTGACACAACGGTATATTATGTAAAATAAGACCCCAAGGAAAAAATTTAAAAAGTATACTACATGTAACCGGGAAAATCAAACAACTATATCAAAGTAGATATTAGATTTATTCAATTTTGTGATCCAAGGGAAAATCCACAAGTCGGGCGGTATCTGTAAAAAAAGTTTTATGAAAACCCCGAAAACTCTAAAACTGCTGAATTAACAAACAAAGTGAACATTTGTATACCGATAACAAACACAGGCAGCTGACGTTAGAAATATTTTTTACAATAAGATTCCAAGAACTTGACAATAAAAAGATTTGTCACGGTCGGCACTTTGATTTTTAAGACCGACTTATCTGACACGATTTTCTTCATTTGCGATTTATGCAAAATTAATAGGTAAAAATAAATCCGTTCGCCACTTACTACTTTTTTGTGTAAACTCGTGCATCACCTACACGATTTACGATACAACCGTTCCTTTCATTAAAAATCATACTCCGAAAATCAGAGTCATAAATATCAGAGATTGTCAACTCCGCCATTAGCGTGTAAATGTTACGGGAACAATCTTATTTTCAGAACTACAAGTGCAACAGCAATCTTGTATAAGTCATTAAATTTGAACTCAAAAGTAAACATGAACATGAACCTGTAAATATTTTAAGTATTTTTTTTTTTATAAAATATTTACAAAAACTCTTTATTTAGTTTTTAAATTACTTTTTTAAAAACTTATTTACTTTTCACAAAGTAATGGTAATGCATTACTTTACTCATGTAATGGTAATGTAATGCATTACTTCAAGAAAATTTAGTAATGGTAATGGTAATTTAATGCCCTAATTCATGAAATAATGGTAATGTAATGCATTATTTTACAATGTAATTCATCCCAAGCTTGATTCCAACTAAGCCGGAAAACATGAACATTTACATTTAACTTGGTTCTTCAATCGATAAGATTGTATATATCATAAGATGTATAAGTCTTCCAAAATGTATAATCTATTATACATTTTGCTTACAATGCATTGTTTAAGATTTAAATTCAGTTTAATCAAGTAAAGAGCCAACGAACGAGAAGGCAGATTCAGACTTGTTTTTATTTTCTTTGTACACAATTCCTTTAGAGTCGAACAGCAGTCATACCGCAAGTAGACTGGAAGCCAATGAAACATCTATTTAATTTGTAAAACATCGGTGTATAACCCGTCCCGATTTTAACTTCGGCTTGCGCATGAAGTTTGGTAGTATTAAGGTGAACAATTGTCAAAATAAAATTCACAACTTTTCAAAAATGGCACATTGCGTTTGGGAACTTTACTAATTTCGATTCCACCATCAACCTCTTCTATTGATTAATGAGCTCACACACCAGCTGAATCGTCAACGGTGCTTTGCATTCAGTTACGTAACTCATTCCACATTTGAACCAAAGCAAGAATATTTTGATCAATAAAACTGTTTGTTTATTTTTTAAATAGAATTTTGTTTATACACAGACGACTAAAAAAATTTAATGCATGTTTTTATAATACATATTTACCGAAATGCGTAAAAACTTTCAGCACTTTTTTCTTAAGCGTAGACTCAATTCATGTGTTCTACGCGTGCCTTCCGGTTTGAGACTTCGGCTGACAGTAAAACGGCTGACGTGACCCCGTCTAAAAATCACAATTTTAAAAGAGTATTATGCTAAACTTACCTAAAAATAAGTCATCAAGCGAACGTATTCTGCGAAACGTATGCATACAAATCTGAGAAATACTATTCTTGCAATTTCAGGATTTCTATAGCTGTGTAAAAAACTATATAATAATGGACCCTGAGTTCAGCCTCCAAGATGTGGTACGGTGCCATCTCTGCGAGATATCGGTACCCCTTTCGCACTGTGTCATTTGTAACATACATCTATGTAAAGCCTGTGAGAGGGATCATCTCTCTAATACACCTAAAGAACACATAGTGGTGCCATTCATTTACCGGAAGGATATTCCTAAATGTCAAAACCATTCAACAAACTTTTGCGAAAGTTACTGTGAATACTGCTACTTTCCTATCTGTACGCTCTGCGTTTCCTCTAAAGGACAAAACCATCATAATGTAGTAGAGTTTTCGGAAAGTATAGAAACAAAAAAACGTGTATTGCAGAAAGATTTACAAGATTTGGAAAAATCTATTTTGCCTAAATATCAAGAGATTATCTCTAACATAAAAGCTCAGAAAGCTTATCTGAATGAAAACTCCCAAAACTTAAGAACAACAATCAATAAATATGGAGAAGAGTTGCACAGAGACATAGACACTGTTATGAAATGTCTAAAATCTGACCTTAGCGAAATAGGCTCCAAACACCTGGCAGTCCTAAAAAAACAAAAAAATGAAATAGAACGCACCGTTTCTGAAATCACAGACAGCATTGCCAACCTGAAGAAATCATTGTACTCCAATGACATCAGTCTTGTCTCTGCCTACGAATCCAGGAATACTGAATTCAGAAGATTGCCGCCTAAACTCACGGTTTTCTTTCCAAGTTCTACCCCTCTTATAATGAGCACAAATCTGGACCAGTTTTTTCAACATTTTGCTTCTCTGTCAGCGTCATCTATCAAAACAGAAGAACATGGTTACACAATTAATGCCGGATGCACCAAGTTGTCTCTACAACAAAAGACGTTAACTAACAAACCGATAGTGGTGACAGATATAAACACTGTATATGGACGTTCTAAGAGAATTTGGAGCGTGCACTGCCAGACCAATGACGAAATATGGACATGTGGTGCAGATAATATGATAAGACTCTTCAATCTTCAAGGGAAACAAGTAAAGTCAATCAGGGTTATGTCTGGTAACTGCCCAGAGGACATAGCAGTGACGATGAGTGGGGATTTAGCCTATGCAGATTTTTATGATAGATCTGTGAGCATCGTGAAAGATACACAGATACAAACAGTAATCAGAATACAGGAATGGAAACCTCGAAATTTCTGTTGTACTGCCTCTGATTTCTTCTTAATTGTCATGGAGAATTATGATGAGAAACAAACAAAAGTTGTGCGTTACTATGGCTCAACAGAGATACAAACTATTCAGCACAACTAGACACGATCTCGTTGCGAGCAACGAGGAGGTCTTCCGTCTGATTTTAGAATTTGAAATATATGTTCGATCTTGATTTTACTATTTAACAGCTTAACATGATTTAGAATAGAAAAACAGGGTCTACATTCTAAGGGCCAGATACTATTTTGTTTCAGGGAGAAGAACTTTGTTCAACAACTGTTTAGAAATATGTCACCGTTCTTGAGATATCTGAGAAAATGAAAAGTTTTAGGGGCCAGTCCCTTATCTCCTTATTGGAGCCGCTGAACCAAAATTTGAAGGTTGCATTTTGTAAAGTACATCATTTTGAGCATCTTTTCTTCTATACTGCATTTCAAAATATTTTCCTTTTTGAGATATAGGTGGTCATAGTTTATGGACTCTTGACCCCTAAAAAATCCTTATTACATAACACATGAATAAATCATTACATTACTTGGATACATAACTGTAAGATAAACATATTTACTTCTATAACCTTTCATTAAATTTCCCTCAGAAAAGAGCTACAGATGAAAGAATTTAGAGCCCTTTAGTTCCCTAATTGAGGGGCCAGCCCCTTTTTCTTGATATCAAGTAAAAGGTCATTTAATTCTCAACGCATTTTGCTCAACAGCTGTTGAGAAATTTGTTACCGTTCTTGAGATATATGAGAAAGAACATTTTAAGAGCTGATCCCTTTACTCCTTAAAGGGGCTGTTTAACAAAATTTTGAAAATTGCATATTATTTAGTACATCATTCTGAGTATCTTTTCTTCTATACTGCATTTCAAAATATTTTTCCTTTCTGAGATAATGGTGATCAAAATTGTGGACTTTTGGCTCCTAAAAAACCTAATTACGTAACACATGATAAAATCATTACATTGCTTGGATACATAACTGTAAGATAAACATATTTTCTTCTATAACCGTTCACAAAATATCCCTCAGTAAAGGGCTACAGATAAAAGACTTTAGAGCCCTTTGGTCCCCTAATTTTAGGGGCCAGCCCCTTTTTCTTGATATCAAATAAAAGGCCATTTAGTTCTCAACACATTTTGTTCAACAACTGTTTAGAAATTCGTTACCGTTCTTGAGATATATGGGAAAGAACGTTTTAGGGGCTGATCACTAAACTCCTTATAGGGGCTGTTTAACGAAATTTTGAAAATTGCATATTTAGTACATCATTCTGAGTATCTTCTCTCCTATACTGCATGTCAAAATATTTTTCCTTTCTGAGATATTGGTGATCAAAATTCTGGACTTTTGGCCCCTAAAAACCCTTATTACGTAACACATGACAAAATCATTACATTGCTTGGAAACATAACTGTAAGATCAACATATTTGCTTCTATAACAGTTCACAAAATATCCCTCAGTAAAGGGCTACAGATGAAAGACTTTAAAGCCCTTTTGTCCCCTAATTTTAGGGGCCATCCCCTTTTTCTTGATATCAAATGAAAGGTCTTGTAATTATAAACTTTTTTTGCATTACATGTCTTCACAAAATATTTTTCAGAAAAGAGATAAACTAAGAAAACCATGAAAAATTACGACGTTTTTTTAGTCTCAATTTTCGGGACCAGGCGAGCTTTAACGTCTTTTGAGCATGACAAATATGAATGCCAAATTGCACATCTACAATCTCTTGTCTACAATCCCTGAAAGTTTGAACTCAATATCTTTCACCGTTTAGGAGAAGATCCCTGGACAAGCCGACCCTCTGAAAATCGCTAAAACGTCATTTTCTCAAGAACGGAAATGACGTCATCAAAATAAAAAAATGTATATTACGTCCTGATTAATATCTATTAGATCTGAAAGTTTCACGAAAAACAGTTCAGCCATTTTTGAGAAATCGCCTGCACAAATTTTGTAAGAAAAAAAATAATAATAATAGGGAAAAAGAAACCGAACGAAAACAATAAGATCTTCCGTTGGAAAACGGAAGACCTTAATGAAAAGGGACAGCCTCTATATTCATTTGCTGAATTTACTAATATGTATAGCATATTTGTTAAGACTAAATATATCTGTGAGAACACGAACTTAGATATATGTGTGTCAGACAATGGAGCCCGAGCAGTAGTGGTGGTTAATCAGGCTGGAAAACTCCGATTTACCTACAAGATTCCTCTCTCATTTACCAAACCAGCTTTCGAACCAGCCGGAATCACAACAGACAGCCAGAGTAGGATCCTGATTGCAGACTGCTTCAACAACTGTATCCACATCCTGGACCAGGACGGACAGTTCCTTCGATACATTGACAACTGTGATTTACAGAGGCCATTGAGTTTATGTGTGAACACAAAAGACAACCTCTTTGTGACCGAGTTCAAGACAGGTATAATAAAGAAAATTCAGTATTATGAGTAAATAAAATATGCCTGTTTATATACACAGGATTGTATATAATCTTTATATCATTACCAAAATGAGATCATGAAACTTATCCTTAACACGATTTGTGACGTGTAAACAAACTGTCTTAACACGTTAGATTTGGTTTACCTTAGCATATAAATTGATTTAATTAAAAAAATATTATTCTCTGTGCCATATATATTCCATCATGTTGTTGGACGTGTGTCTAAATGGAACTAGTAACACTGAACTTAATAAAACTACCATACAGTAAATAATTTATCTTAAGTAGTTCCTTTCTTATTAATCATTCCTGTTTTGGTAGTTGAATAAAAGTTTTTTTTTATTAAAATGTATAGTTAAAATGAATGAATGTGACAATATGAAAAGACAGGAAGTTAAACAACACATTGATCCATGGATTCGTGAAAAAAAAATCTAACCTAATAATTCCTGGATCCACCACTAGGAAAGGAAAATAAATCTGTGATCAAAGAACTGTTGATTAATGCCTGATATTTATACCTGTAATTTTGTAGGTCAATATTGTTTATGACCGAAAACGAGTATACACTAAATTACCATAGCTTATCAACATATAGCTTGATGAATTAAACCATGCAGACCTCAAGTTGTATGATTTTTTTCTTAAACCTTTGATTCTTTGTAAACTGTGATTTTGTAATTCTTTTTCAAACTTATTTTTAGTCAAATCCATTGCGTTGGTGTAAAAACATAAAAGCTCTAATTCAAGCATTTAATTTATGCATTTACTTTATTGCCATAAATAGATTAGCAAAAATAGACTAGTAAATCAAACCTGACAGAACGTGTCAGTCAGTATAAAAATGCCATAGTGCTTTTTGTTTAATTAATGTACTTAAATGCATGTACAATTTAGCTATCTAAATTGTTATAATAAAATCACCAACTGATTTGACTTAAAGAAGATTTTGCATTATACATTTTTAATAAAATCTTATCTTTTATCTTTGTTGTTTTTCAATATCATGACCCTGTACTCAATTTACAGCAAAGCTCTCCCCCTTTTCGGTTCATTAACGTTTTCAACAGTTTGCTGAAAATATGTTTGGTAAAAAAAAGAAGAGTATGGGCGACCTTTCTTTAATCAATGTGATTGATTAAAAAGTAATTTAACTGCTTTAAAAGAGACTTATCTTCGCATAGAGGTTCTAAAACACAATATTCATGAAATACTTTTCAAACTGTTTAATTCTTACAAAGTTTTTATAATTAAACTCCGATCCGCTGTCACCAACTATCCTTAATGATGGCATGAACTCATAAAACTATTTGGTCGCTACATTAGTTTCGATCGCTCCTCAATTTCCACTGGGGTATATAAATGTATACCGGTCGAGAAGCTTGCAATCGGTTGCTTTCAAGTTGAGGCATGCAGGTGGCACGGACTTTTAAACTGGTTAATGCATGATTTTTAGCAGTAAAGACTTGCTTGTGAGAAGAAATTTTATTAAAGGTAACTACAAATAAAAGAAAATGAAAAAGAGTACATTCTATAAAAGCATTTCCAAGGTATCTGTATGGCACGTAATAATGTTGGGCTGCCTTACTTCATGTGCACTTCAAACACGTATATCATTCATACAGAGTGCATAACATAGTGCATAAGACTATTGTAGACTTCTGTCGTACTACATTCAAAAGTAATAATAAAATTCAAGAATTCTTCAATACTAGTAGAAGTTAAAAGTTAATGATTATCAGACCTCCAAAGTAATGAAATTCTAAAAAAAATTAAAACAACCAAGAATACAAAATGCATGACATAATTTTCAGACATAGCACATAACATGAGGGGTTCGGATCAACAGCTTAATTTACTCTTTTTAGCGATCCTCTGGACTTATCTGCAATTCGGAGAACAAGTAAAGAACGCCGAGATCTTCCTTTCCATTTGAAGCGGAGTATTTTCGTACATACTTAGGTGTCCAAATTTGCTCTTCACCTCTTGTAACCATGTATCTAATGTCCTAAGCTTCGATACTTTAATCTGATGTCTTTATGAAGATTTAACTGAAAAAATCATTTGAACAGTCGGTTTAGGATAGCCAATCATCGCGCTTAATGAAGGCATAACTAAACGAGGTGAAACCAAACATATGTGTACACTGCGTCCTATTTGTGTTCGTCGCATTAAACTACCAAGCAGTTCATTGGATTGCAATATCAAATAACATACTGTAAAATCATTTGTCAGGAAGAAATGTATCCTTGAAACGGCATGTCATTTTTACTAATCAATGGAAAGTGATGTCCAGAAATATCGATGAAACTGTCTTTTACTAAGTAAAAGTCAAAATCACAGTAAGCTGGAGATGAATGTTAATATCTTCAAATGGTTGGTATCTTCTATCCTCAGAAGCTTGGATAGCAGGATATGTGTTCGACCTTTCGTAGTATTCGAATGCATCTTGCAATTGGTAAATAGTGGGTTGTTGCCAGAACTTGTTCTGAAACATAGCTTGAATTTTTCCCTTTCACTCTGAACGCACTGGAATTATGGCTGAGAAGTTGAAGATGTTTACCTCACTTGCAGTCAGGAAACACCATATCAGAACCTCCTTAGATTTCAATGTTATAGAGACATTAACATTGAAAAAGATATGAGACATTAGTGAATATCGAGAAAGGGGTCATATAATTATTGAATAACATACCATAACCTGCCATCGCTATAGCTAGTTACGCTTTTTAGAAGGGCTCTGCTGAAAGCAGAATCCTGGCTGTAGGCAGGCAAATCGCCAATGTTACTATGAATAGCAAAACGTCAAAAGAAAACAAAAAACCAAACAGGGCTTCCCATCCCTACCAAATATGAAGGCCCAATTATGGAATACAGGGTGTTAGCCAGCCCCTCGAAAGATATCCCATTATTATTGTATTATACGAAATTTCCAATTTTCGCCAGGCTAGCTAAGCCTCTTACTGGCCGTGTAAACTCAATTCCTTTTGAGGGTAGACTGGGCTTCCCCGGGGCCCCATCCCCACCAAATATAAAGGCCCAAATATGGGATACAGGGTGTAAGCCAGCGATTCTAAAAATATCCCATTATAATTGTATTATACGAAATTTCCAATTTTCTTAAAAATTTGAGATATAGCATGAAATAAGCGAATTTTAGGCTAAAATTAGAGTGATTTTTTTTCTTAACTTCGATGAGATATTTTACCTATATATGCCATATCGATAGAAATATCAAAATATTTTTAAATATGTTTTTTCAGAATATCATGAATAGATCGTAATACACAATATATCTAGAAGTTTGGACTGCGCTGAAAATTAGGAAGCTAAAGTAACAGAACTCTATAACTAGTGAGTTATGAAAATTGTTCATTTCCTTTTTGAAAACCTTCCACCACAAAATATAGTCCCTTACTTAACTCTGTTTAAATGAATTCTTTAAAAACTTTATTCATTAAAGTTAATATGGCATTGTAAAATAAAAATATACTACTAGAGTTATAATGTGAATTTTCAGACTAGAGGTGGCCCAAAATGGCTACCAAAAATATATGGAGCGAACCTCTTTAAACTAGTTTTTTTTTGTCGATTTTAAAAAACTTATTTTTAGGGAGAGGGTTTAATCAGTTATGGAACTTGTGCCCAATACCATTGTGTAAATATACAATTAAATATGTTCAAACCAAACTTATTTTTATTAAGGTCTTCCGTTTCCAACGGAAGACTTTATAGTGATTGTAATGTTTCTTTTTATTAAGGTCTTCCGTTTCCAACGGAAGACCTTATAGTGATTGTAATGTTTCTTTTTATTATTATTTTTTTCCCCTTTTTGTCTTGTGAATTTCTCAGAGATGTCTTGATGAATTTTTATAAAATTTTCAGGAATGACTGAAAATATAAACATCTAGCGGTTTTTAGTAAAAGATTTTCTAAATTTACTTCCGTTCGTCCGTTTCCTGTCCCGCGACAAAAAGCTTGTCACCTCGAGATCTCAAATACAGTAAAGACTTGAACATCCAAACTTTGTGGGGTGATAGACCTATAGCTGTAGATGTGTTTAAACACTTTTGTTTTGTTCGTCGTAACTTCCGGTCGTCACCGGAAGCACTTAAAAAATAATTATTTTAAGGCATTAATTTTTTCGGCCGTAGAATAGCTATATAGATATAAATCTATACATAGGATATCTCTGCGATGTAATATCAACGAAAATATTCTACTTCCGGTGAGATATCTCAATTATCTCAGGTAGCTTTTATAAAACACATTTTGTACCCGCGATATCTCAGAAACTAAAAGTGATCAAGGCACGAAACATTCACGTATGATAGACATTTGATTGAAGATGTGTTTAAACGCTTTTATTTTGTCTTCCGTCACTTCCGGTCCACACCGGAAGAGTTCAAACAAATCGAGCTGTTCGTCATTTTAACTTTTTTCCTTTGATAGTTTTAGTTATTTCGATAAATAATAATGTAAGATAGGCAAGTAAACAAGAAATTGTAAATTTAATTTTTATTGAGCACTTCCGTTTGTCCGTTTCCTGTCCCGAGACAAAAATTCTTATTTTGAAGAGATCTTAAAAACGGTAACAACTTGAACAACCAAACTTTGTGGAATGATAGACCAATGTACGTACATGTGTTACCACTATTTTGTTTAATCCGGCGTAACTTCCGGTCGTCACAGGAAGTACACCAACTTTTGATTTTTTAAAAATTATTTTGTTTACTTAGCCTGGAAGTAACATTTAAGCTAAAGAAATATAAAAGGTCATATTCAAATGGTAAAAAAAAATCTACTTCCGGTGAGATATCTCAAATATCTCAAATAGCCTTATTTTATAAAAACATATAGTACTCGCAAGATCTCAGAAACTGTAAAAGATCAAGACAACAAACTTATATGGGTGATGAACATTTGTTTGTCCATGTGTTTAACGGGTTTCATTTTGTCGTACGTCACTTCCGGTTCTCACTTGAAGCATTAAAGCAGAAGACTTTTTTTTACTTTAGATTTTTTTAACATTTTACTCAATGTGGAGAACAGTAACGTTCCGTAGGTAAATGTACTAAAAATATCTACTTTTAATTTCCTCAATCACTTCCGTTTGTCCGTTTCCGGTCCCGAGATAAAACTCTTTTCTTAACGAGATACTATAGATAACAAAAACTTGAACATCCAACCTTTGAGGAAAAACAAAATGTATATATTATATCCATTTTCTGTTTACAAGATAACTGGATTTTTTTGTGCAGATTAATACACGAGGAACGGAAGACCTTTTTGTTGCTTTAGCAACAAGAGTCTAGTTATTATTATTTTTTTCCCAGTTTTTGTCCACAAGATTTCTCAGAGATGGCTTGATAGATTTACTTCAAGTTTTCAGGACTGATAGAAAATGATCATATCTCTAGGCGTTTTTTTTCATTTTTTCAAAATTTATTTCCTGTCGTCCGTTTCCTGTCCCGCGTTAAAAAGCTTGTCACATCGAGATCTCAGAAATGAGAAAGACTTGAACATCCAAACTTTGAGGGATAATAGACCTATAGTCGTAGATGTGTTTAAACATTTTTGTTTTGTTCGTCGTAACTTCCGGTCGTTACCGGAAGCTCTTCAATTTTTTTTGTTTTTACGGATTTAGTTTATTTTCAATAGAATAAAGATATTAGTATAGATCCTTATATATGTCATCTATGCAATGTTAAATAAACAAAAACATTCTACTTCCGGTGAGATATCTCGATTATCACAGGTAGCTTTTTTAAAACATATTTTGTACCCGCAAGTTCTCAGGTACTGTACGTGATCAAGACACAAAACTTTCACCACTCATAGACAGTTGATTGAAGATGTGTTTAAACAGTTTCATTTTGTCCTCCGTCACTTCCGGTCCAAAGCGGAAGAGTTCAAACAAATCAAATTGTTAATCCGTTAAACTGGTTTTTTTTTTATAGTTTAAGCTGTTTCGATGACTAATAATGTAAAAAAGGAAAGTAAACAAGATATAAAAAAATTAAGTTTCATTAAGCACTTCCGTTTGTCCGTTTCCTGTCCCGAGACAAAAAACCTTATATCGACGAGATCTCAAAAACGGTAACGACTTCAACAACCAAACTTTGTAGAATTATAGACCTGTGTATGGACATGTGTTAACACTATTTTGTTTCATCCGGCGTAACTTCCAGTCGTCACAGGAAGAACGCAAAATTTTGATTTTTTAAAAATAAGTTGGTTATTTAGCATGGAAGTAACATTTTGGTTATAAGAATACAAGAGGTCATCTACACATGGTAAAAAAAACAAAAATAAGTTCTACTTCCGGTGAGACATCTCAAATATCTCAGGTAGCCTTCTTTTAAAAAAACAAACTACCCTCAAGATCTCAGAAACTGTGAGAGATACAGACACAAAACTTGTATGGATAATGGACATTTGAATGAACATGCGTTTAACGGGTTCCATTTGGTCGTTCGCCACTTCCGGTTTTAACTCGAAGTGTTCAAGCAATAAAAGGTTTTTTTCCTTAAGCATTTTTTAAACATTTTACTCAATGTAATGAACAATAACGTATCATAGGAAAATGTACTAAACTACGTATTTTCAATTTCTTAATCACTTCCGTTCGATCGTTTCCGGTTCCGAGACAAAAATCTTTTCTAAACGAGATATTATAACTAACAAAAACTTGAACATCCAAACTTTGAGGAAAGACAAGGTAATGTTTATTGTGTTTTGTATGATCCGGCGTAACTTCCGGTCGTCACAGAAAGTACTCAAAAAATGACGTTTTGTCTTTTTGTTTTGTTTATTTCTTGGGAATTCCTTTACAGTATAAATTATATCCATTTTCTGTTTACAAGAGAAATATATCTTTTGCACAGATTTATACATGAGGAACGGAAGACCTTTTTGTTGCTATAGCAACAAGAGTCTAGTTATTATTATTATTATTATTTTTTTCCCCGATTTTCTCAGAGATGACTGGATATATTTTCTTGAAATTTTCAGGAATGATAGGAAATGATAAAGTCTAGGAATGATTTTTTCATTTTTTCAAAATTCATTTCCGGTCGTCCGTTTCCTGTCCCTTAACGATAAAGCTTGTCACCTCCAGATCTCAAAACCAGTAAAGACTTGAACGACCAAACTTTGTACGATGATAGACCTGTGTATGTAGATGCGTTTAAACTATTTTGTTCTGTTCGTCGTAACTTCCGGTCGTCACCGGAAGCACTTCAAAAATAGTTATTTCACGCATTAAATTCATTTTCCATAAATAAAATATATAATTATAAATCTATACATAAGTTATCTATGTAATGTTAAATCAACAAAAAAAATCTACTTCCGGTGAGATATCTCAATCATCTCAGGTAGCTTTTTCAAAACACATTTTGTACCCGCGAGATCTCAGAAACTTTAAGTGATCAAGACACGAAACTTTCATGGATGATAGACATTTGATAGAAAATGTGTTTAACCGGTTTCATTTTTTCTTCCGTCACTTCCGGTTCACACCGGAAGAGTTCAAACAAATCGAGCCGTTTATCAGTTTAACTGTTTTCCATTGATGTTTTTAGTTAGATAAATGAAAAATAATGTACAAAAAGCAAGTATACAAGAAATGTTGAAAACAATTTAGATTGAACACTTCCGTTTGTCCGTTTCCTGTCCCGAGACAAAAAACCTTATTTCGACGAGATCTCAAACAAGAGGCCCAGGGGCCACATCGCTCACCTGAGCAACAATTGCCTTAATTCTGATCAAATTAGCATTACAGTGTCAAAATATCTTGACAACTGAGTACAGTAGATCTTGCTAAAAAAAATTGAAAATCTGCCAATTTTTATCCACCTCTTATTTTTAGTAAATACCAAGCCCCTTTTGTTGTTGTACCTGTAAGAAGATTTTTCTCTATTCCTAAACCCCCCCCCCTCTCCCCATTTCATGGCCCCACTATTCTCTAGGGAATCATGGTTTCATCAAACTTAAATCTACCTAATCTCATAACCTGTGCTTTCACACTAAGTACTGAGTTTTGGACCAAAAACTTTCCCAAAATATTTTTAAAGATTGTAAAACTTGATCCCCCAATTGTGGCCTCACCCTACCCCCGGGGACCATGATTTGAACAAACTTAAATCAACACTTCCTGAGGATGCTTCCATTTTAATTTGAGTTTTTCTGGCCTAATAGTATTTAAAAGAAATTTTTTAAAAGATTTTCTCTATATATTCCTATGTAAAACTTGATCCCCCAATTGTGGCCCCACCCTACCCCCGGGGACCATGATTCGAACAAACTTGAATCAACACTTCCTGAGGATGCTTCCATCTTAATTTGAGCTTTTCTGGCCAAATAGTTTTTGAGAAGAAGATAATTTTAAAGATTTTCTCTATATATTCCTATGTAAAACTTGATCCCCCAATTGTGGCCCCACCCTACCCCCAGGGACCATGATTTGAACAAACTTGAATCTACACTACATGAGGATGCTTCCATCTTAATTTGAGCTTTTCTGGCCTGATAGTTTTTAAAAAGAAATTTTTTAAAAGATTTTCTCTATATATTCCTATGTAAAACTTGATCCCCCAATTGTGGCCCCACCCTACCCCCGGGGACCATGATTTGAACAAACTTGTATCTACACTACATGAGGATGCTTCCACTCAAATTTGAGCTTTTCTGGCCAAATAGTTTTTGAGAAGAAGATAATTTTAAAGATTTTCTCTATATATTCCTATGTAAAACTTGATCCCCCTATTGTGGCCCCACCCTTCCCCCGGGGACCATGATTCGAACAAACTTGAATCTACACTTCCTGAGGATGCTTCCATCTTAATTTGAGCTTTTCTGGCCTGATAGTTTTTGAGAAGAAGATTTTTAAAGATTTTCTCTATATATTCCTATGTAAAACTTGATCCCCCAATTATGGCCCCAACCTTCCCCCGGGGACCATGATTCAAACAAACTTGAATCTACACTTCCTGAGGATGCTTCCATCTTAATTTGAGCTTTTCTGGCCTGATAGTTTTTGAGAAGAAGATTTTTAAAGATTTTCTCTATATATTCCTATGTAAAACTTGATCCCCCAATTGTGGCCCCAACCTTCCCCCGGGGACCATGATTCGAACAAACTTGAATCTACACTTCCTGAGGATGCTTCCATCTTAATTTGAGCTTTTCTGGCCTGATAGTTTTTGAGAAGAAGATTTTAAAAGATTTTCTCTATATATTCCTATGTAAAACTTGATCCCCCAATTGTGGCCCCACCCTACCCCCGGGGACCATGATTTGAACAAACTTGAATCTACACTACCTGATGATGCCTCCACACAAGTTTAAGCTTTACAGGCCTAATAGTTTTTGAGAAGAAGATTTTTGAAAAATACCAACAAATGTTCAATAATTCTCAATTATCTCCCCTTTAAAAAGGGCGTGGCCCTTCATTTGAACAAACTTGAATCCCCTTCACCTAGTGGTGCTTTGTGCCAAATTTGGTTGAAATCTGCCCAGTGGTTCTTGAGAAGAAGATGAAAATGTGAAAAGTTTACAACGACAACGACGACGACAACGACGACAGACAACGGACAAATTGTGATCAGAAAAGCTCACTTGAGCCTTTGGCTCAGGTGAGCTAAAAAGGGTAACGACTTGAACAAACAAACTTTCTGGGATGAAAGACCTATGTATGTTCATGTGTTTACATTATTTTTTTTATCCGGCGTAACTTCCGGTCGTCACAGGAAGTACGCTTTTTTTATTTTTTAAAAATAATTTGGTTATTTAGGATAAAAGTAACATTTTAGCTATAGAAATCACAAGGTCATCTTCACATGGTAAAAAAAAACAAAAAAGATCTACTTCCGGTTAAACATCCCAAATATCTCCGGTAGCTTCTTTTTAAAAAAACAAAGTAACCAGAAAATCTCAGAAACTGTAAGAGATCAAGACAAAACTTATATGGATAATGGACATTTGATTGAACATGTGTTTAACAGGTTTCATTTGGTTGTACGTCACTTCCGGTTCTCACTCGAAACGTTCAAGCAATAGAAGTTTTTTAATTTAACTTTAGATTTTTTAAACATTTTACTAAATGTGATGAACAATGACGTACCATAGGTAAATGTTCTAAAATATCTACATTCAATTTCTTAAATCACTTCTGTGTGTACGTTTCCGGTCCCGAGACAAAAACAAATTCTCAACGAGATATTATAACTAACAAAAACTTGAACCTCCAAACTTTGAGGAAAGACAAATTAAAACAATGTATGAAGATATGTTTACTTAGTTTTGTATTAAGCGGCGTAACTTCCTGTCATCACAGAAAGTACTCAAAAATTAACATTTTGTCTTTTTGTTTTGTTTATCTCTTGGGATATCCTTTACAGAGTATAATTTATCCATTTACTGTTTACAAGAGAAATTGTAAGACTTTAAGAAACTGATGGTAAAAAATGGTAAAGACTTAAAGAATCAAACTGTGTGTGATGATAGACATATGTATGTAGATGTGTTTACATTACTTTGTGTCGTTCGGCGTAACTTCCGGTCGGCACCGGAAGCACTTCGAAAAATTTTTTTTTATCTATATTGGTTATTTTACAAAGAATGATTATATTAGTTAATTTCTTACATAAGACATTTATGCGATAGTAAATAAACAAAACAAAAACAAAAAACAAAAAACAAAAAAACAATAAGTCTTCAAACTTCGCTTGGGAGACTTAAAGATCTTCTTCCAGTGCAATATCTCAAATATCTGAAGTAACTTTTTTAAACTTAATTTTTTTCCAAAAGATTTCAAAAACTGTAAGTGATCATGACATGAAACTTACAGGGATGATAAACATTTTGTTGTAGATGTGTTTAACAGGTTTCAGTTTGTCGACCGTCACTTCTGGTCCTTTCAGGGAGGGTTCAAACAAATCAAGTTGTTTACAAGTAAAACTTTTTTTCTTTGACAGCTAAAGCTGAATAAAGAATAACGAACAATTAAAAAGGATAAAAAATTACGAACTTTTATTTTCATTCAGCTCTAGAATTTGTCCGTTTCCTGTCCCAAACAAAATAATTTGTTTTTGCCAGATCTTAAAAACGGCAAAGACTTGAACAACCAAACTTTATGAAATGACAGAACTGTGAATGTACATATGTTTACACTATATTGTTTCATCCATCGTAACTTCCGGTCGTCACAGACAGCACTCCAAAATTTTATTTGAAAAAAAAAAATCCTTGTTAGCATATAATAACTTCTCATTATTAGATATAATAGGTCATCTACACATGCTTATTAAAAAAAATGAAAAAAGACCTGTCGCTGCCGGAAACACTTCATTTTTACGCCATTAATTTATTTCGCTCATATTTGAAATATGAGCATAAATGCTTACATATGTCATCTGATTTTAAATAAACGAAAAATTCTACTCCGGCGAGAAGTCTCAGGTAGCCTTTTTTAAAAACCTTTTTTACAAAGAGATCTCAGTGACTGTTAGTAATTGAGACACTATAATATTATGTCATTTTGTAAAGCAATAAAAGCAAAGAATATACTTCCGGTGAGATAACTCAAATATCACAACAAACTTTTTTTTTCAAATTTTGTAGCCGCAAGATCTCAGAATGATCAAGACAGGAAACTTTTATGAACGATAGACATTTAATTAAACATGTCTGTCAACAGTCACTTCTGGTTTTCACCGGAAGGATTTTAAAAAATGAAGATTTTAACAAGTTTTTCTTATATATCTCAACTTTCCTTTGCAAGGCTTTCAGGAAATAAAAACATAATAATAAAATCATTAATTTTATTCATTAATATACAATTTGTTGACTATCAGACTAACAAAGTAATAAGTGGTTAAGCAATATTATATAGATATTGTTTAAAGATCAAACATTCAAGGCATACTGTTCCATACACAGGCATACATGTATACCAAATCAATCTATGCACATAATTAATTGTCACTGAAGCACACATCTATCATACAAAGTTAAAAAGTAATTCAAGTTAAATACAACTGTCACAAAATGTGAGGCACTTATATTACTCAAGTAAAAAGTTCTTTCAATATTACATGTAATAGACAGACAATGCTAGAAAGCAAAGGAATAAATACAGTTTTCATTTTACATATTGAGCATTACAGTTCTAAGGAAGATCTAAATCAAATGGGATATAAACCTACATCAAACTTGTGAAGCCCAAGAATTGTCCAGAAGCTAAAGTCTAAACAATTTAAGTTTACCAAAGTACTGAAGTACTGAAAGCCGGGCTCTTTTGGTGTGTCTTTATATGCATATTTTGTGGTAGAGACTGAAAATCTCTCTTTCTCTCTCTCCTCTCTCATATGCTTTTAATGTCGGCAGAGCGTCAGAGAGCGACCAAATTTTGTAAGCGGCTATAAACAAACATATGTCTGTCTAATAGAAAAAAGTTCAACAGTTGCTGCCATGACATTTTGCAACAAGCATTATAAATTCAATCCCGATTTCTTCAACGCGCAGCAAAGTAGTTCATGAAAATTCATGCGCATTGTATGTATCCAAAATGCATAGTCTTGTTTTTAAAACAAGTTATTAATAAGTGTTTTTAAAACAAGTTATTAATAAGAAAACTAAACAAGATAGACAATTCTCTCGAAATTAAAATAAAAGAAACAAAATGCCAACACTTTTGACAAAACTTGGCTCCTTGTGTAACTATTTGGTATTGCGGAAGCTTTTACTTTGACGCTGTTTGGTTTTTTGTTTACTTTTGAAGTTATGCTATTTATAGTAACATTGGCGATTTGCCTGCCTACAGCCAGGACTCTGCTTTCAGCAGAGCCCGGCTTAAAAAATCAAAAATATGTCAAAATTCTTGTATTTAAGTAAAATCATATATATTATAACATTTGAGTTTTGGTGAATTTAAAATGGTTTCCTTTGTAAAACTGGTCCCCCTCCCCCTTTCACCCCATGTTGCTCCATCCTACTCCTGAAAAATATGATTTTGACAAATTAAAATCTACACTATCTAAGGTTGTTTTCACTAATGTTGCACATTTTCTAAGAAAATGTTCTTTTTTAGAAAATTAAACCAGTCCTCATTTTGCCCCTACCCTACCCCTAGGGACCATAATTTGACCAAACTTGAATCTACCTTACCTGCTGATACTTCACATAAGTTACAGCTTTTTTGGCCAGTCGTGTTCTGGGTAGAAGATTTAAAATAAAATTTCTCTTAATATTCCTATGTAAAAAGTTGACCCCCCCCCCCCCCACATTGTGTCCCCAACTTACCCCCAGGAACTATTATTTGAGTAAACTTGAATTTGCACTATTTGAGGATGCTTCCATGCAAATTTCACCATTTCTGGCTATATGGTTTTTAGTAGAAGATTTTAAAAGATTAACTCTATATAACTCTGACAGACAGACAGACAGACAGGTGCCGGACAAAAAGTGATCAAAAAAGCTCACTTAACCTAAAAGCAAAAGGCCAACTGACCTTGATGGTCAAGTAAGTATCATAACCCTAGTTATATAAACTTGTCAGGGAGTCTCACCCTTGTACTTTAAGTAGTCCATCCATAACTAAGGTAAATTAAACAATTTGGATTGATCTATACTACACCAAATATGTATTTTAAAGTTATTATGAGACTGACACAAACCAGACTCGGGAGTATGTATGTAGTCAATTAAATGAAGTTTTTGCATGTACATGTATATGATATGTAAACTTTTTTAAAGAGTTGTCTGCCGATTTGGAAATTTAAAAAAAAATCATTTTCTGAAAATATGTATGGTTAATTATGAATTAATTATGAATTATTTTAGCATATTCGAAGAAAGGGAAAGCTTTAGCAATTTTTTACCAAGAGAAATGTGAGAAAATTACTTGTACTAAAGAAATATATTTAAAAATGCAATTTTCCCATAGACTTCAATGTTCACTTCCACATATGATAAATCTGTTAATATTCATTTTTTTAATTTCAAAGCTGAATCTTTATTATTTAATAAAACCCTTAAAATCACACTGAGATTAAACTTAAAATCTATTAGATATGAAATATGATAGTTATAGATGGACTACCTTATTAAGCTTTATTTTGGAGTCTTAATCTGTATCCTACTCCTTACTTCTCTGACTGTTACCTCCACCTTTATATTTTTATGTTCACCAACAGCAATGAGGTCATGGTGGTGTTAAGGTCAAAAAATTTACAATAAAAATTCCTTTCACCCCAGAGATGCTTTAAACCTGAAATGGTTACAAGTACATGTAGCAAAATAGTTTTAAAGGAAATGTTACAAATTCATAATTGATAAAGGGAACACACCTGGCTTGACAACAAAGATCAATAGCAAAAGTGACTTAGGTCACTCTGGTGATCTAAATAAGAACAAATCATAGATACAGCAAAACTTGAATAAAACGATTATATAGTTATATGGCTACAGCGAATAATTATTAATGTCCTGGCAAAGTTCTAACACAAACCTTTAGAAAATTATTGTATATAACGAACACGCCTATAACAAATTTACGACTCTAACAAAGTAATTCTAAGACCCCCACTGTAAATATTTCAGCATATCCAATTCTTTACATAACTAATATTTCCATTACAAATTTCATTGAAGATACATAAAATTTTAAAACGCATATATAAAATACTCAAATGCAATTCAACAGAAATTTCATAAAAATTGAAGTAAAAGGGTTTTATTGACATTTTTACATGGCGGCAATATTTATTTTATAACTTAAGTTTGAAGTACTGTCAGCCAATTTTTTAAAAACTAATACAATTCGAGAATTCTTACCAGTTCAATACAAATGTAAAACAAATTAGAGCAATAATCTTTTTTTTCTATGGTCCCTTATAATTCACTATAATGCTATGCATTAAATGCAACAAGAAAACCACCCTTTGCTCTCAAGATCTTTCTGACATTAAAATTTGTTATATTATAATATTTGAAAATGCACTAAACAAAACATTTATAGGAAATGTACTAATAAACTGCTTAATAATATACTTTATCTAGATACAAAACTTTTAAATTCAAATAAAGGTGAATATAGTTGTTTGTTAACAGCTGATGTGTGGTTTTCTTCATGATTGGTTCTGAAAAAAAAGATATATGTTCTCTTATTCTAAATACATGTATTAAATCAAATTTGGGCCCCAAAATTCGCCATTTTTCAAAGAAATTCAGGCATATTAAATTAGTACGTTACTAGACTTTGACCAGTGCGTGAACGGGTTGACATTGCATATTATGTCGGGCATTTACGAAATAGATACATCAAATTTGCTCACCATGTTGACATTCAGAACTCTCTAAATTTTTCATATTAAACACACTGAGTTAGAGTTATCTTCCGTATTTCCTTTGATGAACAGAATATACAGCAGTTTTTGATTGAAATTTTACACGTATTTGTAGCATCGTTTTTGAGTTTATCCATTGTGGAAACATAAACCAATGAGCATCCCGTGATTAAGCATGAATGTGCGTGCGCAAGATTGTAAAATCCAAAGACGATTTCCGGATTTTTAAAAGAAATTTTCGTTGATTATAAATTAACGAAGCCTGATTGAGAAAAAACAAAAAAACAAAAACAAATTAGTAATCTCCAAAGTACCAATGATGTTAGAAATATATAAAACAAAAGACAGTACTCTTTTGATTTCTCGGTATAAAAGCCCAAAAATTCTAGTCTATTATTTTAATATAGAAGTATAGATTTAGAGTTGATATGATACATTTTCCATCTATTTATTTGATTTATTTGTATACAGGTATAACAAAAGTCACTATTTCAGTCAAAAAAAAATTATGTTGTGTTAATTGTTACACTATATACCGGTATTCCTCAAATAGTCAATTTCTATCTCAATTATAAAGTTTAAGCAATAGTGTTAGGAAAATTTTAATTTGTTTGTGGTCCCATTTTAGAAAAAAAAGGCACATGAGATGGGTCACAAATAGAATACATGAACATTTAAAATCTCAATGATTTCTGGACGATTGACATAATTGATATTTCTGGTGCCAACATCCTTAAATCCTATTTGTTGTGCAAATTGTGCAGATTTTACATAAAGAACACTTAAATGTTCCCTGAAATATGATGAAACATTTTGTTACTATTAGATTTCGTTATACATTGTTAAATTTGTTGGACCTTAAGCATTTTGCTTGCCTTGTTCGCCCATTTTCGTAAGTTTTCTTTCATTTAAGGAGACACGATTAAAATTGTTACCTAATTAAAGTAAATCAATCCAATATTCAAAATATTTTAAGGATAAAATTACCTTAAAATTGTAGATTCTTTTTTACATCTCTTCACTTTATGGAAATACAACTGTAATAATATCTGCAGGAATTGAATGGTTGGTGTGCAATATGACCTCCATCTCAGTGAGGATCTGTAAACACAACAACAAAAATAGGCAAATTAATAACTGATATATATCCATGGTAAAACACATTATCTCATAAATTCAGCACTGTTCTCTTTTTTTTAACAAATTCACTTTACAAAGATAATATGTCTTCAAATTAAAAATGGTAATATATTTATTGAATATGAATAAAGAGCTAATCTTGCTACAAAATAAAAAATGTGTATGGTGATTTATTAACTAAATCCATTTTTTAATGAGGCAAGATTCAAGTTAGTTCTTGTTTATAAAAAGATTTGAAGTCAAAATCAATCTGCATTCTTTTTTTATTTAGTTCTTATATGAAATTCAATAGCTTCATGATAACTGAAATATAATGGCACTTTGTGTACACAGGTTTTTTGAGGTTCAGTTACATATACATGATCTAATATTGTTCCACCCTCTGTTGTGTAAAAATGCACCATTTGCATAAACCCCATCGATTCTAAGAAACTCTGTATGGGTCCTTGGATTTTGGCATCTTCATTCATGTCACCTAAAATAACCAAGTTGGAATAACGTCTCTTATAAAAATCCACCACTTTTTGTAATACATCAAGGAAATTGTTCACAGGCAGTAAACTTGGTCGGTAGATAAGAATAATGACAGTATTGTCTTGATGTATTTCTATAGTTATTCCCTCTATATTCTTGTATTCCAAAGCATTGATCAAGATTGTTTCATCTGTTTTCTTCTTGTACACCCCAACCCCACCACCTTTTGCTTTCCTCAGTCTTGTCATCAGATCTTCACTATCATTATAACACTGGTTTCGTGCAACATGGTGAAATTCAAAGCCTGAAATTTCAATATCTTTGATATCTTCCTCTTCTTTCAACCATGTTTCTGTTAAACAAACAAAATCAGCTTTCATTAATCTGTTGTCACAATTTATCTCTTGAAAGTGTCCTCTCAAACTCTGAACATTAAACAAAACAATTGTTTTGAAATTTCCATACTTTGTTTCACTGCATGTCCAGTCTTCATTTAAAATGTATTTCTCCATACTATAAAGAGCTAATTTTACATCTAAATCAGCATAAAATTTTTTCTGGACGACATTTTCATTATTAGTCTCGATGAATAGACCATCTTTTGAAGTTACACGACTGATTGCTACATATGCTTGACCAGGAGAAAAAGTCCGATCCAAATTGACAACAACACTGCTGGTAGTCATGCCTTGAACTTTATGTGCTGTACATGCCCACGAGAGTTTCAGTGGAAATTGATGTCTGACAACACTCTTTA
Source organism: Magallana angulata (assembly GCF_025612915.1). NCBI lineage: Eukaryota > Metazoa > Mollusca > Bivalvia > Ostreida > Ostreidae > Magallana > Magallana angulata. The sequence continues at coordinate 33,590,908 of NC_069119.1, read as the reverse complement.
CATTTTTATCATTTATCTCTTCCTCTACTCTTTTAATTGGGACAATATTTCCTTTGGGTGTTCTTTTTCCTTGTACTTTTCCAATACTTGAACTATCAAAGATTACTTCAACTACATCTACTGCATTTACAGGCTGTTTGCTTTTAAACACAAAATTTGAAATATATCCCATTGCACCATTCACTAGTCCATCTTCAACACTTACATTTCGTGTCAGCATTACCCTTGCATTCACAGCTAATAGTAATGAAGCAGACAGGCCATCAACTCGGGTACTAGTCAAAGGTTTTTCACGTAAAGTTAATTTCCCTGTTGTCTTGTCTTTCTGATAATCATCAGCATGAATTTCCATTAATTCTTCACAATTCCTTTGCAACATTTTGAGATTGTATTCATTTGCTTCTTGGTTTGTAGAATAAACATGTAGAACATCATCGGGTCCTTCTCTAAGGCATTCTTGAAGTGTTGCCAAAGCTTCATTGGATATAGGTTCTTCAGATGTTCTAATGCGCAATGAGTTCAAAATAGTTGCAAATGCCTTATCTTCACGTTGTCGCATAATTTCATCCAACTCAACTATTTTAAAGAAATCCAGCCAGTAATCAATTGGATATGAGCCATTTTCTTTATACAACCTCTCATCTTTTCGTTGTTTAACAGGTGGAAGTTGATAAAAATCTCCGACTGCTATCACAGATACACCACCAAAAGGTTTTTTACATTTTTTGATTTGGACAAGTCGTTCATGAATGTAAAACAGTAGTCTTTTGTATACCATGGAAACCTCATCGATGACCAAAATCTGCAAATGCTCTAATCTGGTCCTTATTCCACTTAAACTTTGTTCCTTCAAGGGTTGATATGGAATTGGTAAAGCTTTCGTTAATGAAAAAACATGATGAATGGTATTTCCTCCAATATTAAATGCTGCTGTTCCTGTAAAAGCTGTGAGAATTACAGATACTGCATTTGGGGAAGGCAAAGTTTTTTCAAAGAGACGGGATGCTTCGTAGTGTATTGTCTTTATTAGATGGCTTTTTCCTGTCCCTGCTCCTCCAGTTATAAAAATATGCATAGGTTCTACATTCTCTCCAGAAATTTTCTTAATACACCACTCATGAACAGCATAAAATATCTGCTTCTGTTTCTCATTCAAACTGCGCAGTAAGGGAAGCATCTCTTTCCTGGTGTTTTGAGTTTCTCTCAAATGATAAATAATGTCTTCAGAACCAATACTTTCAATTTCATGTGTGACTTCTGATTCTGGATTTTCCTGCTCCTTTGATTTTAGTTTTTCATTCACACATTCTCTTCGATTTAATTCTGATTCTGGACATAAACAAGCCCATGCATCCTCGGGTTCACCAAGCATTTCTAATGCATCTTGAGCATTTTCAATATCATCCTCATTTTTAGAGAAGTGATCATGATTACTATCCACAATGCTTTTTACTCTTTCTAAATCTCTGTTTGAATTAACTTTGACATATCCATGTTAATAAAAAGTCTGGTATAAATCAAAGCCAGGTGGTTTCAATTGATTAACATTCCAGTATGGAAGGAAAAGTTGTAAGCAACACTGATAAAAATTTTCAGGTGCATTGTCGCGATTAAATCTTGGATATCGAATAACAGCAGGTTTCCCTCTACTTCTCTTTTGAATGTAACCCTTTCCATTTCTCAATTCATATACACCTTCCTTTTTGTTCTTCGGAATTTCAGATTTACTAAGTACTCTGTATTCTGAACAGAATTCAGCAAGGCAAATTTTATTGAAAGGATTTAACTGAGGTCGGTTTTCATACCTTTCCACAATATTTGTCATCCATAAACTGTTTTCTTCATCATCATCATCATTGTCATCATCAGCATTCACATCATTTTCACCAATTTTGACTTTCTTGTTTTTTGTTATTTGTCCAAGAGGCTTACTCAATCGAGTTGGATTTTCTCCCACGGGAATGAAATTGACTTTCCTTGAACTCTCCTTCATTTTAAGATTACAGACCCTGTAAACTGCTTCCTGTGCACTTACTTCCCTGTGATTTAGATATGCTGATCCTACTCTCTTAATTGTGTCATGTGCACTCAAATTTCCCTCGGCAGCTTCTATTTTAGTTTGTTTTAGTAGCATTCCCATTTCCCGTTCAGATTTTGAAATGTATGATATGATATAGACTATGCAGCTGAATGGGTCCAATACATACTGTATATCCATGTTAGCATCCCAGCTTTTGAGGAGGCATGGATTGTATTGATTTGTCCACATTTCTATTGGATTTCTTTTCAAAATACAGGTGGATTTAGATGCCAATACTCTATGTGCTTTTTCGTATAAATCCTGTGATAGCTGTATGTTGCTGAATATTTCCTCTGTTGTTCTACATGTATTAGCATTAGTTATTTCATTCCACACCGTTAACAAAATCTCCTTTGCCTGCTCAGAATTTAATTCATTATTTGAATCATTCAAATTTTCTTCCAATTGTCTTGAAATGAATGTACGCTCAGACGGTGGCCTAGGAAAATTGAACCTACACTCTGTTCCTTTTTTTCTACATGATTTTGAGTGACTTTTGCTATGTTGTTGCACATCCAGTACAGTTTGTCTAAGTTCTTGGTCAGTGTCTTCTGATGGTAGAGCACACGTGATATGACTATCAATAAACTGACAAACACTCTCCTCACTGTCTTCATCTAATTTTGGGGCATTTTCAACCCAATACAAGCAATGCATATGAGGAGAACCTCTCTGTTGAAACTCGACTCTCACAAAATAATCTACAATATGTCCGATGGGTTTTGCTGGCGACATTATTACATTCTTTTGGAAAATATGGAATCTATGTTCAAACATCCTTCCAACTGTAACAGGATTCTTTCTCAAAATTTCACTTTTCTCAGTCCAATCTAATTCGGAGGGATTTCTATTGTCATTCATTTGTACCATAATTGAACTTAGTATTTCATTCCACCTAAATTCTGCAGCAGAAAAAGAACAGAACCATGTTGGAATTCCAAGTTGCCGAAGCATTGCAAAAAGATCTTTTTGTGCAGTTGACCAATAAGCAGGTGTTCCTCTAATTGGCTGCATAAATCGCAGGGCTTCGTCACTCTTTAGCAATTTTGCAAGTACAACAGGGTTTTGTAACATTTCTGTAGTGACTGGTATCCCTCCATCAAGTTTTGATACAGATTTGCGAATTGAAATTTGTGTTTTCTCAATGACCTGATTCAATTCAGATAGATATTGGCAAAAGAAAATGTAATTTGTATCCTTTGCAAATCTATTATCTGCATTCATTAGCCTGTTGTTAAAATATCGAGAAAGCGTTATCCTAACATCTCGACTTTCATTCCATGAATATTTTCCAGATGGAAATAAGTGTGGAAATGTCTTTGCTTCATTGCCCTCCTCTTGCAACATTCTTACTGGATTTTGTCCCTCACCTGGAGCTATATTATAAACATCATCAAAGTAGTGATCTAGAACTTCTTGTGCAATATCAACAGGTTGTAAACAGGTATCTGTAGCAACCTCTTGAATTTCATTGTTCTGTTCTTCATTTATTTCTTCATCATCAAAACTTTCTGGCTGTCCGAACAAAGTACTTTGGTCATTATCTTTCTCCCAAGATGTGTTAATTTCAACATCATGATACCACTGATTGTTTTCTTTTAGATAACTGAGAGCTATTCTAACGTGACTAGGGTTTACAAACTGATATTCATAATATCCCTTGTATGACAACTTTCGTTTAAGCTTAACTCGTAACAGAAGATTTTCATTTCCATCCAAAGGCAAACTGCTTGTTTTCTTCAAGTTCGATGGCACACATACAACAGGTCCATGTACATTTTGTTGGCCACCTTTTGGAAGCATTGTTACTTTCATGAAAGGTATATGTAGAGCTATAAGATGCTGTTCTAGAGTATTTAAGCTACTGAGCTCTGGTGGAATATCTTCCAAACACATTTTGTTGAAAGCTGCTTCAGCAGGTACATTTCCCCTAAGAATTTTTCTATGGCATGTAAAACAAATCCAGGTACGTGATTTGGGACAATTTTCAAAACATGCAGATGTACAGCTATGAACATATTTCTTATCAATGCACAAATTTGCAACCTGAGCTGCTTTAACACTTTTTTCATACATTTCAAGTGAACATCCTTGTATCTGGTTTTCAAACAAAAGGCGATGACAGCAGCAACATGTGTATTCTGGTCCATGTTTAACACAATCTTTAAATGATTTTACCACTTCATCAGTATTCTTAAGCATTTCAGAGAGTGCTTTTCTTTGTTTTTGTACAGAATCTTTTTTCTGTATCTTTGTTTCTGCATTAGAATGATATTCACTTTACTGGCTGATTTTACCTTCTCTTTATGCTGTTTATCTGTTTTATACTTCTGTCTGCTTCTTTCTTTGACTTCCTCTTTGTGTGACTCATTTGTTTTATACTTCTGTCTGCTTCTTTCTTTGACTTCCTCTTTGTGTGACTCATTTGTTTTATACTTCTGTCTGCTTCTTTCTTTGACTTCCTCTTTGTGTGACTCATTTGTTTTATACTTCTGTCTGCTTCTATCTTTGACTTCCTCTTTGTGTGACTCATTTGTTTTATACTTCTGTCTGCTTCTTTCTTTGACTTCCTCATTGTGTGACTCATTTGTGTTATACTTCTGTCTGCTTCTTTCTTTGATTTCTTCTCTGTGTAGCTTGTTTGTTTCATACTTCTGTTTGCTTTGTTCTCTTATTTTTTCTTTGTGTAGCTGGTTTGTTTTATATCTTTCCACACTGATTTGTTTTAAATTTTCACGATATTGTTCATCATTTCTGTATCTTTTCTTTGCATTTTCAATGCATTTTGACTTGAATTCTGGGTCTGTCATGTACCTCATGTTTTTCTTGTATAATTTATTTTCTTTAGCACTAATATATGACTTTTGAAGTTTGCATCTTTCTTTTTGGGATGGAATAGATTTTTGCTCTTGTCCATTCTGGTTTCTAGCTGTGCTGTTTTCTTGAAATGAACATGATGATTTTTGTGATGGAATCACTGACACATTTTCTCTCACAGTTACAGATATAACAACATTATAATGGTTCTGATTCTTGTGATCTAAATAAATGCCTTGCAATGGTGCCATATTTTCTTCTGAATTTACCATTAATCCAGAAAAAGTAGTCCATTTATTCTCTGAGTATGTATAAATTTCAGTTTTCAGTAAATGGGACAGTGCAAGAATCTCTAACTCAGTTGCCCATTTTCCATCGATGCGCATGCCTGACGAGGAAATGTAGTTCTCTACAGAAGTTTGACCTGGCCTTAAGAATGATGTGAAAAGCAACCTATTTTCCAACAGATGATGACATACTGCTAAACGTATCGTGTAATGATATGCTTGCTTTCCTGTTAAACACAATGAGATTGCTCTGAAAAAACAATTTCCGTCTGGCTCAACTGATACAGTGGTCATTGGCACTGTTATTTCCTGTCCATACTGCTCTTGATTTTCACATTTCTGCATTGAATATGGTATTCTTAAGATTTCACAAAGTGTTTTCTTTTGATCATCAGAAAGAGGTAAAAATCTTATCTGATGCTGCTCAGTCCCAACAAATTCTACCTCATCAGCATCTTGTAAACCAGTACTAGTAATATTGCATTGAAACTCAGCAGATTTGTTTAGTTCCTGTTCTTCATCACTGATTTGCATTTGTTTTTCAATACCTTCTTCTATACCCAATGAAAGCTGTCTAATTGAGCATTGCACTCCTGTTATTTCACATTCAACTGCTTGAGAATAACCCATTGACATAGCAAGAGACAAGACATGATTGCATACATCTTGTATCGATTCATACAATACTCGTGTACTTTTACCATTTACACTCTGTAATCCAGCAGATGACCTCGAGTGGGAATCAAACGTGAAAAAACTCTGGTGACATTTCCCAATCAAAAATGTATTTCCACCAAAACACACAAAACACCCATCATTGTCATCAAGGGCTATTTGAAGTGCATCTAATACCTGGTAAGCATTGAAGTCATCATAATTCAGTACTACATCTGCCAAATTAATCAGACTTGGTAGTGATTCATTTGCTTTAAACTCAAACATTCTACCAAAGCATTCAAAAAACTGAGGCAATTCATTTACTTAAAGGTATCTATTTGCCATTGTTGAACTACACTGTAGATAGGAATACATCTCATCTCCTGTTGCCAATATTTTGTTCATATCTTCAGATTGCCATTGCTCACTATTCTTTAATCTATGATATGCCAATGCTGTTAAAGAGTTTGCTACACATTGAGTTCCAGCATTTTCACCAAACATTAGATCACCTTGATGAAATGAACCTTGCACAGACAAATTGAATTTTTTGGAACTTTTATCATCATTTGTTCTACCAGTAACTTGTGTAGTAGCTTTTCTATGACTAGCATTCTTTGTTTCGCTTTTACCAATACATGCATTATATTCCTGCACAGGTATCTCTTCAGCATTTCTGCCATATCTTTCTGATTTCTTTGTGTATTTCTTTGGTTCTTCAATAGTTTTCTTAGTTTTCTCTATATTGTCTTTGTTTTCCTTTGTATTGTCTTTGTTTTCCTTTATACTGCCTTTGTTTTTCTTTATAATGCCTTTGTTTTCCTCTATATTGTCTTTGTTATATTCCTCTACGTGCCTTTCATCTTTTTTTAATGCCTTGCTGACCTCTTCCCCCTTGGGAGGTATCAGCTGCGCCTGACCTGCTGAACCTGACATCATCCAGATGTCTGATTCAGGTACTCTCGGTGGAGTACAAACCCACGCTGGGGAGTCAGGGGATGCTACCTTGTCCTTTGGGACAATCAGGCGACTTCCCCGAGGAGGTGACAACCTCGGGGCCGAGTGCATTTTCTCACAAGGAGAGGCCTGCACCCTGGCCATGGGTTTTTCCTTAACAGGAGGTAACCCAATCAAACCTTGCCCAGGAGGACCCAAGTCACCAGGAGACTCTAAACCAATCTCATCATGAGCGATGTCATCTTGTCTCTTTTGTCTTTTAATCAACTTCCTTTTCTCTCTCTCCTTTCTACCAGTCAATGACTTTCTCTTTGGCATCTTTAACATTAAAAAACGAACTTAAAATAAATAACAGTATAAATGCATTATGTCAGAGCTACGGCAATCATTTGAAAAATTTCAAATTAAGAATTAAAACATTGCCAATGTTTTTTAACCTTAATTAGTAATGAGACCTACAGGCAACATTGACCACCTGAATGACTGATTCAAGCAGTTTTAATAACCAAAATACAAAAATCTCTGTAATTTTTAGCAGCCAAGTTTTTGTTTTGTTAATTCCCGCACATGTATAAATAAAAGGAGGCCCATGAGCCACATCGCTCACCTGAGCATAGACAACCATAATGAAATCAGCTTTTTTGTGTCATATATACATAATATCCAAACAATGTCATTAAATGGATCTTGTATATAGAGATAGGAAAGATTTTCAATTTTTCTCTACATATTCTTATGCTATACATGGAGCCTCTTTTGAAACTGGATGATTTCAGTGAAAAATTACATATTGAACATGTTCAGCAATTTTATTTATTAAGATGATCCAACGATCAAGAAGAAAAATTCACATAAACACTAACCTACATCAAACTTTGAACCCCTTGTATGGCCCCATAATTGCCCATAAGCTAGTCTTACAACTGAGAATAATTTTAAAAAATGCTTGCTTGTAAGTAATATCATATATATTTCATAATTATATATTAAAAAAAAACACCTACACATTGTTACCTAATTTTACCCTCAGGATAATAATTTGAACAAACTTGAATGTACACTACCTGATGATGCTTCAAAACAAGGTACAGCTTGTCTGATCAATTGTTTTTGAGAAAAAAAGATTTTTCTCTATACTTACTTATGTAACAATTGGACCCCCCCCCCCCCCCATTGTGGTCCCACCCTAACTTCGGCATTCTGATTATGAGTACCCAAGGGTCTTTAAACACAAGTTTCATTTTGTCTGGCCTATTGGTTTTTTAAGAGATTTATCTCTATATATTCCTACGTAAAATTTGACCATCTGCCATCCTCGTTTAAACAAACTTGAATTTATAGTATGCCAGGATGCTTCAACACAAGTACAGCTTGTCTAGCTTATTGGTTTTCTGGAAAAAGATTTTTATAGATGATCTCTATATATTCCTATGCAATATTTTGACCCCCTTCCCCAATTGTGGCCCCAGCTTTCACCCAGGGATCACGATTTAAACAAACTCGAATCTACAACACCTGAGGATGCTTCCACACAAGTTATTGCTTGTCTAAACAATTGGTTTTTTAGAAGATTTTCAATTTTTTTCCCAATACATTCCTAATATGTAAAAAATCAACCACAAATGGTGACCCAAAATGGTGACCCAACACTACTCAAGGGGATCATAATTTCAACCAATTTCAATTTACAACACCTTAGAAATGTTAATTATCTTCCCCTTTAAGGGGACCTGGTCCTTCATTTCAATAAACTTGAAATCTCTGCAGTCAATGATGTTTTGTGCTAAGTTTGGTTGAAATTGGCTCAGTGGTCCTAGACTTGAAGTCTAAAATGTAAAAAGTTAAAAACGGCCTGACAGACACCAAACAAAAGTTATCAAAGAAACTCACCTTCAGGTGAGGCCTAACAATAATAATGGCTTGTTTCCGCTTTCATGCTAAATAAAATAACCCCAAAAAACAACCTCCATGGGCCACATCGCTCACCTGAGCAACAATAGACATAATAAAATCAGCTTCATGGAGTCATATACAAAGTATTGGAACAATGTCATATAATAGATCCTGTATATAGAAAAATTCCCCTGCATATTCTTATATTTATCATTGAGCCCCTTTGTAACAGGATGGTTTTAGCTATGTAAACCCCCCCCCCCCCCCCAAGTTTTAGCTTTACTGGCTGATCAGTTTCAGAGAAAAAGATTTTTAAAAATTTGCTATATGCTTCCATGTAAAAGTTTGACCCCTTTTGTGGCCCCACCCTAAACCCCAGGGAATATGATTTGAACAAACTTGAATCTACACTACCTGACAATGCTTTCACACAAGTTTCAGCTTTTCTGGCCTAATGGCTTTTGAGAAGAAGACTTTTGAAAAATACCAACAACATGTTAATGATCTTTTACTATCTCCCCTTGAAAGAGGGTGTAGACCTTCATTTTATCAAACTGAATTTCTGTTTACCTATGGATGCTTTGTGATAAGTTTGGTTGAAATCGGCCCAGTGGTTCTGGAGAAGAAATCAAAAATGTAAAAAGTTTACGGACGGACGGACAGACAGATGGACACTGGACAAAAAGTTATCAGAAAAGCTCAGTTGAGTTTTCAGCTCAGGTGAGCTAAAATGAGAGTCAGTTGGTTAGAATGTTTTCAATTTTTTTCCTTTAATGCAGTATGTATTGAGCAGTATCCATACATGCAGGTTAGAAACATATACTGACACTGCTGAATTGAATAAAATGAGAAATACTTTCAATATCCTTCCTGACAATTAAGCTGGTATTAAGAAAACACTAAAATAATATTTTATATCAGATACTTTCCCTGCCAGTGATGAGAGCATAATTAATATCTACAGCACATGGAACCATACCACCATTTTGAAACAAAAATGTTCAGTTTCACTTTGAAAAGAGTAACTGCAACAAGCATTTTTGTGACCAAAAATGTCAATAAATTTTTTTCCAAATCGGATAAAAATAAACGATTTTCCATCAAAAATCATTTGTTTTGTTTTCTTTTGTGTCAAAAGTTTTGAGTTGGCAAAAATTAATCATTTATATCAGAATAGAGACAGAGTTGTTCGCACAATTTTCTCATGGTTAACAAATTAATGCATACAGTTTACTAACTATCTGTCATTGTATCAAAAATGTATGTTAATTAAAAATACAAACATATATTTATATTTGCCATCCACCGCAAAATCCGAAGACTGCTTTTTTTGCAACTCGCAAAAGGTAGCAACCACGGGTTTTTTTTAACTTGAAAATTTAATTTTAAACTTGCATTTAGCAAGCATTGTCTGCATATTTTGACCCCTGCATACTATGTACTTTTTACCTTAAACTCTGGGAAGTTTCAGCTGTGTTAGATTTTCAGAAAACTCCCACTCATCTGAAAATTCAGACTTCCATCCCTTTTGTTCCTGATACAATCTGAACACACCTGTACCTTGCTGCTTTACTTTCACATCATACAACCTTTCAACTATTTAATTTCTTTTAACATGCTTTTCTTTCAATTTTATTAAGAAAATCTAACAACATTCATGTGTCTAGGAAGTGTGTTTGCTTTAAAACAAATGACCATTTTTGACATAGAAAGCAACTGAAGTTGGACCTGATTTTCGTAACGATAATTGTGAAGGATTTTTATCAGTTGTAATATCTAGCTGAGCAAATTCTTCCCAATCACAGATTCCAACGCTTCAGTTGGTTTTTATAATTCTGTGTACAGAAAAGAACCATTTACAGTATCATGTTTCCAGAATGATGATGGATTGCAAATTGTTCAAAAACACAACCAATACATATTGGTGTATCATGGCAACTCTAGGCCAAATAATACTGTGGTTTCATTAATATTCAAGGGTATCAATATTCGTGGATAAAGTGAAAATCACAGTTTCAAGGATATGTAAATTCATGGCCAATGACCCTATCAATACAAAATGTTAATAGAAATTGCACTTCAATGAACATTTTATCTCGTGGATTAACTTAACAAAGAAATCCATGAAAATTGGTATTCAACGAATATTGATGAAACCACAGTAGTATGTATTTTAATGAGGTTAAAAGAAGTTTTGAATTTTAGGGCAAATATTAAAGAAACTATACCTTCTTCTTTATGCATACAAATATAAATTGTTCTCTTCATGCATAATTTAGTTTTTAATACCATAATATTTTTTTTTGCCTGAAAACAAATTTTTCCCACATTTTCTTAAGAATAGCCAATGGGGCTGGGCCAGGCCATGTTTTAGAGTATGTCCTTTTACACACAACTGAATTTTTGAACACTATAACAAGATGTAAGTCAATTCCCACTAATGATACCCCTGCTCTGATGTGAGTATACAAAATAAACCTTATTAACATTAATATTGGTTCAAATATAAATCCCATCATATTATTGCATGCCTAAACAAAGGTTATGTTAAAATGTCAAGCAACTGCAACAAGTAGGTGCAGACAAATAATAATTTGTTTGAAAATGTAATTCTCGAATAACAGTCTTTATTTAAAGGCCAAACATTTTTAACAGGTGGTAAATCTCAGGTGAGGGTGGGGCTTAATTACTAGAGGTGTGAAAGCCTCCGGGGCTTGCAGTCTACCTGAGGTCATGAAGGCTGCTAATCACTATACCCAGGAAACAAATTGATACACAGGAAAAATTAATCAGAATTGGTTTTAGTTTAAATGTGTTATTGTTCTGATGACCATATAAGGCGATTTCATACGGAAATGTTATGCGTCATCTTAATTTTGTCTATAAGCACACGTGCATAAAGTACAATTGACAAAAAAAATTATAGTAAACTAATTCTGCTTTAAATATATAAGTCGGTACATTGTAGTTAGCACTTAACATTGTTTAGGAAGGTAATTTTAATAAATACAATTGTATAACTAAGAAAACCATACAATCAGTAAGAATGTGGAATGTAAAGGCAGCCATCTAACGATGTCAATTAATGGAGTTCCTTTTCCATGGAGTAACGTTTTCGTGCAACAAGTTCTAGTTGAGTGTATTACCAGTAAACACAGCTTTAGTAGCTCATAAGATTGTTTAAAAAAGAAAATTTTACATGTTTTGGAGCTGCTCATGTATCTTCGTGGAATTTATTACCTCACATACATTCAACATAATTCAATATAAATTGCGTGTTTTTGATTACTGAAATTTTTTTTCTCATAAACAATGTTAAGGTAGTCCATCAATAACTAAGGTGAATTTAACAATTTTGATTGATCTATACTACATCAAATACATATTTTGAAGCTATTATGAGGCTGACATAAACCAAACTTGGGTGCATGTATGTAGTCAATTAAATGAACTTTTTGCACTTAAAACTTTTTTAAAGAGTTGTCTGCCCTTTAAGAAAATTTAAAAAATCATTTTCTGAAAATATGTATGGTAAACTATGAATTATTTTAGCATATTCGAAGACATAGAAAGCTTTTGCAACTTTTTACCAAGAGAAATGTGAGACAAGTGAAAAGCTGTCAATGTGACAGCAAACCGGGTTTTCTTTTATGTAAACTGTATCCATAATCCATGTCAACCCTTATCCAGTGAAATGGAGTACCTTACATGTATATGCAACATTTTGCCAAAAAATGATTAAGTTCAAAAGCTAGTATTTTTTTTTTTATAAATTATCGGAAATCAAAATCCTACCAATATGCACGTACCTCTGATATATGAACAATTGATCTGCAAAAGAACAACTCCCTATCTTGAGAACTGTAGGAGGAGTTATCCGTAAAATGAGGGTACCCTATATGCAATATTCTGCCAAAAAATGACTAAGTTCAAAAGCTGGTATTTTTTCGATAAATTATCAGAAATCAAAATCCTAGCAATATGCACACCTCTGATATATGTACAATTGATCTGCAAAAGAACAACTTCCTATCTTGAGAACTGTAGGAGGAGTTATCCGTACAATAAGGGTACCCTATATGCAATATTTTGCCCAAAAATGACTAAGTTCAAAAGCTGGTATTTTTTCGATAAATTATCAGAAATCAAAATCCTAGCAATATGCACACCTCTAATATATGAACAATTGATATGCAGAAGAACAACTTCCTATCTTGAGAACTGTAGGAGGAGTTATCCGTACAATGAGGGTACCCTATATGCAACATTTTGCCAAAAAATGACTAAGTTCAAAAGCTGGTATTTTTTCGATAAATTATCGGAAATCAAAATCCTAGCAATATGCACACCTCTGATATATGTACAATTGATCTGCAAAAGAACAACTTCCTATCTTGAGAACTGTAGGAGGAGTTATCCGTACAATGAGGGTACCCTTTTGGCCCGCCCTCCCGCCCGCCATCCGCCCGCCCGCCATTTTCACCATTTTAATAACCGGATTTTTCCGTTGGAAAACCCGGTTAAAAATTACTTGTACTAAAGAAATATATTTAAAAATGCATTTTTCCCATAGACTTCAATGTTAACTTCAACATATGATAAATGTATTAAAATTAATTTTTTTTTAAAGATTTCAAAGGTGAAACTTTATTATTTAATACTCCTTAAAATCACACTAAGATTTTAGTGATCAAACATGCAATCTATTAGATATGAAATATGATAGTTACCTTAATACTGGTAATTTTTATAATTAAGTTTTTAATCCCCCCTTCAATGCGTAATGGAAGATAACAATGTTAATTGCTAGCGGTAAACAGAAATCCACGGACCTGGCCAGACGACACTCCGACGATCACGTCAATCAAACGGAGTGCTATTGTTTAAAACTTGATTGACAAGGAGCATCATTTTGAAGTTTGTACAGGTAAAAAATGGGGCATTTGTAAAATGTTCCGCCTTTAACAGAAACTTTAATCACATTCTTACAAAAATAAAGATGATAAATCCTACCAAATAGAATTACTATTTAAACTTACTGTGGTAAACTTTCAAGCATCTGCAGTTATCAATTGTGGAGAGAAAATGTTTCAAAAAGAACTATATATGATATTAATCAAATTTGGCCCCATAATTCGTTACTTTTAAAATGATTCTGGTACATTAATTTGTTAATTGTGTTATTTTATAAAAGAGTTGACATGAAATATGTTTTTCACCCATTTATTTGATTTATATGCACTCACTGGCAGTATATGATGTCAGAAGTGATTCTATTTTTATAATTCAATCAAAATCAGTCAAAAATTGACATTTTTCTTATCTTTTTTCGAATAGGAAATAAAGAGTGACTCTTTGAACAAGAACGAACTTTTTGTCACTTATATTTAGTATTGGAGAGATACATCTTTGGTGAAAATATTTTGTTTGTTCTGAAAGCAGTCGCTCAATGTTTCCTTAAAGAAAAACTGCTTCAAAACAAGCCGTTTTATGCTAAAAATGAGAAAATGGCTGGAAAAGGTAAACTTTATGATGTCATATTTTTAAATTGAGGGCACTAAAATCAAAATGAAAATTATGAAAAAACTTCAAATGTATATTTGTACATACCCATACAAAAAAAAGTTACACTTAGTCATAACTTTTCTGTAACTAAAGTGTAACTTTTATGTACCTAAGATTTAGGCACATAAAAGTTATAACTTTTTTGTACCTAGATTGGACTTAAACTTTTTGCCCTATAACTAAAATGTACCTACATGGAACTTAGAAATTTCTTAGTATAACTAAAATGTACCTACATTGAACTTAGAAACTTTTCAGTATAACTAAAATGTACCTACATTGAACTTAGAAAATTTTCAGTATAACTGAAATGTACCTACATTGAACTTAGAAAATGTTCAGTATAACTGAAATGTACCTACATTGAACTTAGAAACTTTTCAGAATAACTAAAATGTACCTACATTGAACTTAGTCAATTTGTGAATGTGTTTGGACTTTGTCATTTTTACACTAAAAATTTAAGAGTATCTTATCCAAGAGGTTCAAGTCTAAAGTAGACTTTTATCACAATAAATCTAAAAACTAATATAAAATATCGTTATATCTTTGTTTTTTATAAAAATCACGATAAGTGGGGGGGGGGGGGGGTAGATGTAGGTTGATCACACACTGGGTAGTAAAATCACTAAGATTTGTTTGAAAACAATGACATAACCATTATAACGGGAATCCAGTCCATCAATTGCAACACAAACACCTGTCCAAAATTTTATTGTTTTTATAAGGCAGAAACAGGAAATCACTTTCCGCCTGAACGCACACACATCCCAGGTTAACAGTAAAGGGTGTCTAAAGAGGTCATGCTTAGTCCGTGCTGTGATGACACTGATGTTTGTTTAAGATAAAAAGTTGATGTGTGTGTTTTGACCAGCAGACATTTTTTATTTTGCTCCTGCAAGCATTATTTTGTTATCGGTCTCTTGAACATCATTAGACATATTACGATTTCGTTTAAACACTGTTAAATACTAAGGGGTAGCATCAACTTTATATTATCACTGAAAATTTTTCCAACTGTTCATGGCCTACCCCATGAAGAAAGGAATAGAGTAGATTTCTAGAAATTGATTCAGAATTTTCCCACGACATCGAATGCATGCGAAGAAAGGGGGGGGGGGGCTGGGGAGGGGTGGTAGCATTATTATGAGATGGGTTCATCATATTTATTCACATATTTCATTAATAGACATGCTGTTAACAAAGAACAGAACTGCTATTTCCATCTGTATGTTTTCCCAGTACAAGCCTATCTCTCATCGTAATTTATAACAGCACATAGCTATAAGGACTGTGTTATAAACTTTGGGAAACATGTTTTATTTTAATAAGGTGTTATAATTTTTGGTTTTACATATTCATCAATTGTAAAAATGCATTGGTATTTAAATTGATTTAGTTTTTAAAATTCCCTCAAATTATTCAAAATGGCGGCTCTTGAGACCGGAAATGCCCAGTTTTGATGATCGATTAATAAACTAACAGGTTGTAAGGAAAGAAAATATTAATAAAATTTGTTTCAATTAAATGCATAATTCTTAAGATAATATTAAGTAAATAATATTGTTTTTTAACCAAAATAAATTTTAAAGATTTATCCCGGTATTAATCGTGGCTGTATCGTGATTGGCCAAAATTTCAAACTTTGACTTTCGTGAATTCTGATTGGACAATTACCATTCCGCCATCAAATTTTGAAATGGGCAAAGAAGACAGGAGTTGTTGTGAAGATTTTCCTGATTTTTTCAAGAAATATGCAGAATCACAGCGTGTTGTATGTAGTAATGAAACTGCAAGCAGTGGTTTCATAAAGATAGACATGCTTAAGACCTGGATGATATGGCTTTAGTTGTGGATGACCATTTCCATTCAGGGTAAGTCTGATGTACAAACAAGTCATTTTAAATAATTCATTTGTGTTTGCTTATCTCAATTTCTATATTATTGCTTTGCACTTAGAAATGAATTACATTTGGAATATTTCTAGAATTCTAATAAGAAGTGCATGATTTTATCATCTATATCAAAGTCTATGCAGCCATGTATATCTAGTGATGTACATTCTATATGTAATCAAATTATGGCCGACTGTTTTAAAAAGAGTATCATTGTATTGCAGAAAAAATCCCAACCAAGTCCAGCTAGCAGACTGTACACCAGATTGAAGATACATCATTAATACAAGATGAAAAAAGTAAGTATGTGTGTTTATCAAGTAAAGATATACAGATTTTAAATTTTTAACCATATATTATGTATATCTTTTAGTAAATGAATTATTGTAAATCTGAAAATATAATGGCAACTGCATGCTGTATCAATGTTGACTTTTTTTTAGAGGGGGGGGGGGGGGTACTAGGTCAACAGAGAATTGAAAAGTTTTACTGATATTTAATAATAATTTATGCTACATATATTGAAAATTGTCAAACAGTATCATGTTTTAAATATTATTGCCTTCTTTTAGATTAATGGAGGACGAGGATAATACTATGAAAGAGATCATATGCAAGAGCAACCGTTCCCATAGAAATACATGCAGCCATGTAAACAGAAACCAGTTTTCACCTGCCAGGTGCTGGTCACATATATATTCAACTTGGTATGCTATATAATTTTCTGTTTTAAGTATAAGGTAGTTGTCAAGGATTTTAACAGTTACAATGAAAGTACATGTAGTAAGAAATTGCCATAATGAAACATTCTTTTTTATACATTTTAGGAAGTTCAACAGATTCAAGAAACAGATCCAGTTGTTTGCTGATAAATTACTGCAGGTCATTGGTATCATCTAGAACCAGGACTGTTTTAAAAATCATACTAGTATGTTTGGAACAAAATCATGCTAGTATATGTTAGGAATTTAACCTAAAACATGCTTTAATTATGAAGGTTTTGGTCAAATTTTGGTTTACAAAATAATGTTTTTCAAACTTTCTATTCAAATTTAGCAAGAACATTAGACACACATGTAATCCCAAATGGTTTTATGTTAGATTATTGCTTTATTTAAAAAACTTGCATATAGGGTCTGTAATGATTTGAGATAATTATGTAAACAATAAAATGCTTTTTTGGTGACATATGCGGGATATGAATGTAGCGACATTGCAGAAAAAATACATTATCCGCATTAGCGAGTTATGTAAATTTTTTCTGCAATCATTGCTCCCTTCATTACCTGCATGAATCGTCAAAGAAAGTTATATTGTTTATATTTACATCTTTCTTTTAACAAATTAATAAATTGTTTGTAAAGAGTAAGTTAAATTTACTATATTATTTTTAATGTGCATCAGTACGTTATCTAAAAGAAACAGCCAAATTGTCTTCAATGGGAATGTGAGTCTGCATTGATATCCTGATTATTTCAATGATTTTTCTAAGGTCATTATAGGTTTCGACCAATCGTTAAACAAGGCGTTAACTATAAGTTTCCATAAGAAATGGAGGAAAGCATACTCATTAGATGTAAATATAATTCAGTAAACATATTGATTAACATAAACATTGACTTGTGTTCTTCTGCTCACATGAACAGATATGATTTTAAATTCCTATTCAAGAGCAAAAACAATTTGATGAAAAGTTCATGTCAACATTAGGGACTTTTTTTTCATCAGTATAACACCTGTACATGTACCTGGGGTTTTTTTTTATCTGAAGTTTATGATACAGATAGATATTTTTTGCCTACATCTGTAATTTTTCTGTGTAACTTTTCTGTACCTAAATGATAACTTTTTTGTACCTACATCTATAACTTTTCTGTACCTAAACAATAACTTTTCTGTAACTTTATGTATAACTTTTCTGTACCTACATCTATAACTTTTCTGTACCTAAATGATAACTTTTCTGTAACTATATGTATAACTTTTCTGTACCTACATCTATAACTTTTCTGTACCTAAATGATAACTTTTCTGTAACTATATGTATAACTTTTCTGTAACTATATGTATAACTTTTCTGTACCTACGTCTATAACTTTTCTGTACCTAAATGATAACTTTTCCGTAACTATACATATAACTTTTCTGTACCTAAATGATAACTTTTCTGTAACTATATGTATAACTTTTCTGTACCTACATCTATAACTTTTCTGTACCTAAATGATAACTTTTCTATACCTATATGTATAACTTTTTTGTACCTAAATGATAACTTTTCTGTAACTTTAATTTGTAACTTTTTTGTACCTAAATGATAACTTTATTATAACTTTTTGATAACTTTTTTATACCTATTTATTTTTATGAAAAAAATAAATTGTCAATAGTTACACTCTAGTTATGACTTTTTTGTACTTAAGCAAAAAGTTACAATATAGGTATAACTTTTTGATGCTAATTTGGAACCATAATTGATCAGATGGTTCCAAATTGTGCTAACTTAGTTATGACTTTTTTGTAACTTTTTTAAGGGCTCATAGGTATAACTTTTTAGTGCTTTTTTTTTGTATGGGTATAAATCAAAGAATTACAGTAAAATGACAATGTTCATTTAAGGGGGCCATTTTAGGCTCAAACCATATATAGTCCATACATGTTAACCTCCAGTGATGAAAAGTAGGCAGATTTTGAACTGAAAAGCAGTAGCATTGGTCTTTTTCGCATATATATATTTCACAGCAATGAGCTTAGATTTTGATGTACTACAAATGTACATGTAGTAAGGGTTTCTGATAATTAGTAATTAACGATATCAACTAAAATATAAGACTTTAAAAATTAAGTAAATCAACACATGCAATAAAAATGTCTGCATGCATTTACCATCATATTGATTATGGTATTAGAGCTATCTATTTTCAGAGGAAAAAATATTTGAGTGCAGAGAATTTAACAATTGCCTTTGTTCAGAAAAAATAGGTTAAGTTGCCAAAATTCAACATATTTATAAGAGAAGTAAGAACTTCTAGAAAATAGTATATTCTTTTTCAATACCAAAACGATGTTTATATGCTTATCACAAATCATGCAGTATTGCAATAAAGTGCAAGTCAAGTTTACTGTTATGGCCAAGTTAAAATATATTCAGTCATCGTTAAAGCCACGTGTGGAACTGCAAAGCTTCTTTTATCTTGACAAGGACAAGGACATCGGACATGTCTTGTAACTAATGTATTCACAGGAAGTGGCTTCTTTCATCGTTCAATGTTAAACACATGCTTGAAAATTTATCATTTAGCTGGCTTTTGAAAGCGTTTGTGTGCCTCCGATTCAAAGCCACGCGCTAATTTTAAACCCAACGAGATTTTTTTACCACAATGGCTTCCAAGATGGCTATCTATCAAAACAAGAGACATATTTTGAAGAAAAGCGGTAGATTTTTTTAATAAAAGCGGAAGGCGGGAGACAGAGCTAAAAAGCGGTAGACTTCAGCGTAAATCGGTAGAGTTAACATGTATGTATAGTCCTTTACTACAGACAGACACACAAAAGTAAAACAGTACATCTTTTTCAGGAAGGAGATATAAAAAAATGAAAACAAAAGCATGGCCTTGGCTTTGTTTAAACATAACAAAGAATTGTGACGTCTGTATCATGATTAAAACTTGACGGCTAAGAGTAAAATTTTGGATGGCTCTAAAAAGTACCATTCTTAAGTATTGAAAACATTAAAAGACTGAAAACTTACTAATGCCCAAAATTGTGACGATAGTAACATCTAAACAATGTTTTCCTAACAACTTTAAAAAATTGAAATGTTCGTGCTCACCTTATAACTGTTCACAACTTCACAGCAACCTTGACTTTCTTATGTGTTCTCTTTGCTAATTTCAACTTGTGCTCCTGGGTAACAGGGCATAAAAAGGGCTCTGCTCTAAAATTTACAAAATGCAAAACAAAACATATTATATACAGTAAAACATGGTTGTAGCAAACATACATACATTCACAAAGTGATTTTCATTCCCTTGTGACTTTAATATTAAATGTTGAAAACTTGACGGATATAACGAATTACACTTATTAAGAAGCACCAGCTAGAAGGCTTGAGTATCGCCAGCAACCTCATGTACGATACGTATCACAATATGTTCATGAAACACCTCATGTGTCAAATTAAAACCATGCACAACCACCTTAAGTTGGGGTAAATTTTTCTGGATAAGTAACATCATCATCTTCTCTAGCCAAAAACCGTTGATCGAAACCTTTGGCTAACAAAGATGTAACATCATAGGTCTCAGAGCAAACAGATAATTGATCAGCGACAACATTCATTTCATAAGTACTGATGACTCGAGATGACGATCACAATAATATTGCTGCTGTAAATAGAAAAGCTATGGAAAAGATATAATAATATACCAGGACACCACAACAAATTAATTGCACATTGTGAGTTTCCTCAGTTTTTAACTATAAGGCCAAAATTGAAAAAAAAATTGTTTGATGTACTCCCCCTATCCATCAAAATTGGCCTGGCTCAATCATTTTTTAAAACACTAATGGATTTTTTTTCCCAAAAATAAATACATTGATCATAGTGGTATCAAAATTTCAGTTCCGTGTGTTATATCCCAAAAATGCTTTAATACATAATAAACAAGAGATGTTTGTAAAACACTTATGCCCCCCTCCCTTGGAAACATCCACAAAGAAAATGAACGTAAACTGCAAATAATTGGAATTTTTCTAAGTCCAAGGGGTATAACTCTGTCGAAAATTGCTCTATCATACCCAAAATCAAACTTGACCTAGATATTTTTTAGATAAATCTGTATACCAAATTTCATTCCAATATGTTCATCCTCTGCAAAGAAAATGAGCAGAAACTGCATATAACTGGAATTTTTCTACGTCCAAGGGCCATAACTCTGTTGAAAATTGCTCGATCGTACCCAATATCGAACTTGACCTAGATATTATCATGATAAACCTGTATACCAAATTTCATTCCAATGTGTTCATCCTCTGCGAAGAAAATGAGTGGAAACTGTTGGTGGACCGACCGACAGACTGAACGTCTGACAGACAGTACAATAAAAATAAAATCGAATGTAGATATAAAAGTTTCAGCCCTAAACACCATCGATTAAACCTGTTGAATAACAGGTTTGATACATACCACCCAATTGTTGGTGATTTGTTTAACCTATGCAGTTTGATTTGCACAGAAATAACAGACACAAACATAACACAAATTCAAAACTTAAATTTCAAATATTGTTCAATATTTTGGGAGAGACAATACTTATATACAGTCATGTAAATTGGATTAGAAGTGTCACTTTACTTCAGTGTGATATTTAGGGGTATTAGTCTAACCCAATGACCCATTTACCACCGTTATGTAGAGGATAGCCAACTGGTTAAATCATAATTGTTTTAGTTTCTATTTTGCATTAAAAATGTCTTTCTATTTATCAACTATCATTTTATTGCCAAGGAAAATAATTTACACAATCATAAACTCAGAGGACACAATAACTTTAACTTTTTTTATGACGAAATTCTGGTGAAGTTATCGTGATCACAAAACTTCATTTATTCATTTTTGGTTGTCATTTTCAATGTAAGAATTTGCATTAATAATTTGATTTTCATAATAAAAGTTTAAAACTTTAGTGGACCGACAATCCACCAGGTCCAGAACTGTAGGTGGATCTTCCCTATTTTTGGTGGACTCAGGCTGCCTGTCTACCGTTAGTGTCGAGTCCTGAGGAAATTAAACTGCTATTGGCATTTTTTTTTTTAATTGATATCCTGCATGCTCTTTGGGAATGTTAGAATATATACCAAACCTTCTTTTGATAAAAGAAATCTTGTTACACGTTACAAGTGAAAAGAAACTGGGCGCACAAGATGGTGAGTTTGCAGGAACCATCGACACGAACCAATTGGGGTTTAAATGTCTATATCCTCGAAATGCTATGTACAGGTTTGAACAAAAATTGATTACTCAAACTATATTGTGTTGAGAGAGTTGAAGTACAAGTCTATCCTGGCTATTGAATAAAACTCACAAGCTATCTGAAAAGGGAAATGAGGGGTAAACCGATAAAACTTTATATTGGAAATTTTAATACACATGCATATATATTTTAATTGAATTATACTGTTTATCATAATAAACTAGTAATAAGAAAAGAAAATAGTGTTCATACGGCAGAAATCAATAACGACTAATCAAAATATACCGGTATCCTAGTATAATTCAACATAATGTTATATCAACATACATTTTAAAAAAAAGTTTTAAAAAAAGTTAATTTGAGTCTCGAGCAGGATTTGAACCCAAAACACTGCGTGAATGTCTTCAAAATCCAGACCGAAACCAGTGAGCCATGCGAGACTTTGAAAATTGCGGTATAAAGTAGTGTTGGAGACAATATTGTCATATCTTTGGACTTTGTTTTATTATCTTCCAAAAATATTTTGAAAAGGTATATAATTAGTCATCTCTGGGTCATCTCTCCATCTTTTTTTAAAAAGCGACGTTTTTAATGTTGAATTAAGTCATCTTTACAAGTTTAAAATTTGTGGAGAGAAGACCCAGAGACATCAGAATCATTTAAAAACAGCTGTAAATAAGTACGATTTTGCATCAATTCCGCCGTGTTGCTATATTTAGGCCCATATTATGACAAAACCTTTTGCATTTCAAACATTTTTCTGCCCATTCTACGTCCAACAGAAACCAAATAACGGTTATTATTCGAAAAATGTCCAAAATTAATCAATGAAATTTTCACTCTTCTTGTACGCCCAGATTCCTGCCGAATCCACATCTTAAGCGCCCACTTTCTTTAAGGCATTACCAACAGATGATTTTATGTACATAATAAAGTTGCAATGACCTGGATTTATTGCATAGCAAAATTAGGTTGACTAATCTAAGGCTGATCATATTGAATACATAATACATGAACGCAAAAATGAAACAGTAAAGCTGCTGCAGAATTTTGTTTAACCAAGCATATATTCCTGTTTAATTAAAGGTATTAATGTTTTTCTCCATCTTTTATTTCATTAATTATTTTCTATTTAACTTATGAACTAATAGCAACTGGTCAAATGACTGCATGTACATTATATATAAATTTTAGACAACATTACCTGCAGTTCTTGAAATGATTGTTGATTTCTGATCATTGATAACAAGTATATACTGTAACAAGAATAGATATGGGTTACCCCATATCCATGATATTCAGCTTTTAAATTGCTTGAATTTTTACTGTGCTCAGCCAATCTCTTAAGTTAAAATCACAGAACTTGTTAAGAAACTGATGTTTATAGTTCTTCATATCTGTATTAAATACTGCCACCCGTCATTAGCAAACAGTGCACACATCTGTGCTTTAACAGAGTCTACACAAGATGGTGCAGGTGTTCCGTCGTTTAAAAAAAAAGAAAGAAATACCACCCACTCATACACAACAAATAATTAAAAGAGATTAGCATAAAGTAATATAAATAAATAATTATATTGTAATACATGTAATATTAGAAGCAATATTCATTAATGAAAAAATTGTCAATCGAAGAATGACCTATATTTTCGTGAAAAAAAAATGAGGATGCAGCTAGCGTAGGAATGTGAATACTTCACATTTGCATTTCTTGGGGTGGGGTGTTTATTCAATTATTACATATACATTAATTAACCCCTTCTTGGTAACTGCGGTACTGCTTTATTGTAGGGCAAAGTGACATAGATTGGTGAAATATGAAGTAACGTCAATTGTTTCATTTCTACCATTTAATTATCTACCAATTGAAATGTCAGCAAAGTATATCAGTTTTCCCTGCAAGAGAGCAGTACCGCAGTTATTGTGAAGGGGTCTATATTCTAAATATTTATTGTAATATTGTATCTGCTCATCTAGAAAGAATAATCTTACCGTGACCAGGCTACGCTCAGGTCACAGTAAGAATTCGTCCCATATACTTGCAATGTAGCAGCCGCGAAGCGGATCAGCATCGAGTCAATTTTAAGTCTGTTAAAAATATTCTTTATGGGGAAAAAACATTTTTATACATTACATACCTTTATGACCATGCACATGTAGTTTAATCCACAAAATATCTGTTTAATGAGTCGTACCAAGGCATTTTGTTAATATACACATTTGAATTTGCCTGCAATTTCTCGGAAATTGCACACGGAATGTCTCGGATTTTATCATTAACATGGTGACCATAAACAGTAAATTTTCAAACGTGATGTTAAAAGTGGCAGTGATTTCATTGCAAAACCAGTTACATGTAATATGGGATTATAAAAGACTGAGCAACAATGTAGGTATATTTGAGACCAATCATATGAAAATTTAGGCCAGATGCAATGCGATATAATTTTTTTATTTGCTACGAAGCGAGTATATGGGACAAATTCTATCGTTAAACTGGGTCAGTAGGACATCTGTCATTTTAACGATAGAACATTCTATCTACTGCTCATCATGAACAGAACTATTTTTCAGTGCAATTGTGTAAAGAGCTAGTACCTGACTAAAATAATATATCTTGAATAGATAGCAGGCATCGAATATATTAAAAATTTGCTCCAATGTTTGATCATGCTACTATTTTATTTTTTTATGACACTACATGGCTACTGTATTGTATTTGTAGACTATCAAAAATCAAGTAACACACAACACTACTGCAGTACATCTTCTACACATCATCAAACAACAATAAATTTCAGTCAAGCATTGAAAATTCCATTATTTGCAAAATTTGGAGAAAAAAGTGTCTCAGTCCCTTTCACACAAAAATAGCGTACAAGATACCAGTCTAACGTTACAATTCCTGTGCGAAATAAATGAACTAACGTTAGGCCCTATTTTTTGTTTTTGGTTTTGATACAAAAGAAGTCGCATTATGTACTTACCTTGTAATGTTGAAAATCTCTTGCAAAAGATTACAACCAACCGGCTATCTTTCTAGTTTTTCCTTCTCTTCTAACTTCTGTTTACAATTCTTTGAAAATCTTTCGACTTTCGCAGCAGACGTGTGCATTAAACGACGGAATTACGTCACAAAACGGTGTCTCGGTATTTCGTTCTGTATACAATTAAGATCGCTGAATTACCGTCCTATCACACCATCGGGTTAATGTTTTGCCCTCTTCGTACGATTTCTAAAAACAACCTCGATGGATATTTTTCAGAGATTATATAAAACATAAATATCTGTTTGTATATTTTTTTCACTTCAGGTAAAAGTGACATATGAATTTCATTTTATCCGGCATTACTTCGAATTCTCTCTTTAATTTAAGACTTTTAATATATAACGTTATAAATGTTTTTTTCATTTACAAACGTTTGGGTTTTTTAAATCAGAATTTGCAAAGAGATTTTAATGATGTAACCTCACTGATTTACATGTAGAATAAGTAAACAATTTGTATTCACTTTGGTATAATTAAGGTCTTCCGTTCCCAACGAAAAACCTTTCTAATAGGGTGCGTCGATTTACCCAATGGACCAAAATAAAAACGTCAAATGACCCAAATAGACCCAAATGGAGCCCAAATTGACCCAAATGGAAACCCAGATGGAAACAAATGGACCCAAATGTAAACACAAATGGACCCAAATAGAAACTGAATTGCATAATTGAAGATTCTTTTTTAATTTCAATTATATTTTTTTCTAGATAAAGATGTATATAACTTAATTAGATAACAAATTCTTGTTTTGCATGTTAAATAATTTAGGTCCTATAAATGCAGTGCTGTTCGGTTGTTTCTTCTAACAGCTCATTTAACTCCATCCAATCATTTATTCTCTGTCCCGAGTTTTTGCTTCCACCACTTTTCGCTTGATATTTCAATAATAATAAATACCTTTGTGCTCAAACTAAGTTCATCTATTAATATGAAAAATGTCCAGATATTCTCTTTTGAAACACCCCCTCTACTGCTTCAGGTTTCAATACACATCCCAAAATATAGAGTCTACGAGGATTTTGCATTACATCAGCCATTGAAAAGCCCGGATGATAACGTTAAAAAATTGCGCGAGGTGTCCCGAGTACTTCCGAATGGAGAAAAGATGTAAACATTTCCCATTATAAATCTCCGTAAGAACCTATGAAATTCTATGAGTGAAAAGGGATAATTTGACAATGAATATATCTTGGATATTTTCCTTTTCAATGATTTCAACTGTACTTCTTTCACAGGTATTTGTATTTGTATTAAAAATTATCAGAAAGTGATGGAAGCAAAAACTTGGGACAGACTAAAGTGCATGTTTTAAAATGGTGGAGTTTTTTTTTTTTTGCTTACACATGTACAGTATGTTGTTCAATATTCTTGCATCAATCGCATTACTTTTTGATTTCTAAATTGATTTTTGGGCTATAATTTTTTTAGTCTCTTTATCATATGAAATTCTTAGTAAATCCTTAATCAAATATACATACATTGTATTTTAATTGTAAACATTAAAATCTGTTTGCTTATTATGTTCGGAAATTAGAATACAATGTATTTACATTTAATTTTTTCAATTTGTTCTTTTGGCTTTAAATATTTCTATTTCTAAAGTATGGCTCTTATTGGGATTGCCTCCTCGCGGCTGAGATCTTAGATTTGGCACAGACGTGAACAACCAAATTTTGAACAAAGATTGACTTATGATTGTACAAACGGTTAAAATGTTTTGTTTAGTTCGGCGTTACTTCCGGTCGTCACAGAAAGTACTTCAAAAATTGATTTCTTTTTCATTCTCGTTGTTTTACATGGAAGTAACGTCTGGATAAATCATTCACAATAATTATCATATCCACTATTTTTTTCTATGTGAGAGAAGCACTGTCATACAGTTGAATTGATATATGTATATCAAAACGGAAGACCTTTTTGTTGCTTTTGCAACAAGAGTCTAGTTTAATTATATTTTTACCGAGGGGTATACTACGGGTGATTTTGCATTTGCCTTCTGTTTGATTCAGTAAAAAAGTTGTTTATTATTGTGTCAAAAAACACATCAATGTTGTAATTCATTGTTTTTCTCAGGGAATGGCACCCTTTGTTTAAAACCAGTTATAGTTTTGTTGTCACACAGACATTCTTCTACTTTAGTTTATTTGAGCTTTTTTTAAAAAATTCGTTTCAGAAGTTATCATGTAATTAAATATTTCTTCCATTGTCAGTCTATGTCAGTTTTTTTCATGTCATGTTTACAACTGAAAATGTGTTTCAATACTACATACGCTAGTTGTGATTCAGTTTGTACTCTGACTCGTCAGTTAACTATAGCAGCTTAAATATGTGCACACTTAGAAAGTTTTAGATAAGAACCACCTACCTCGTTATATGGCAGCTATAAAGGCGCCAAGAAAAAAAATGTTTCACCTTTTAACAGTTTCTTTGCTTTCAAAGGTACCTGACGTATTTAAACTTCAAAACGATTATTTCTTTATTTTCCTTTCTTCCTATGTGTGTTAAATGATATAATTTTAATATTCAATTAAACTGACACGGAAAACAATCTTAGTAGTGACAAACGAATATGGTTTAAATATCGCGTGGCAAAACTGCTAGTATGTTGTAGTGTGCCTATTCTTTTGCAACATTGTTATTGTTTGATATGGGTTTCTCTATTGACAACACTTTGTGCTATAATGTTATTTCCTTTCGAATGGGTTTTCCCAACTTTGTCTCATTTTAACTTTTGGTTTAGCAGTACCGAATAAAATGGAGGTAAGTCATGAATAACAAGGACATAAAATAATTGGCCATACCGTAGATGTTTGTGCCCGTATACTTTCACTGTTTGATAAGATTTCTTTCATGAATACTTTGTTCAACTGTTCTTTAACTTCGGTTAAAGTAGCATTTAAATTTTTGAGATCAGTACAACAATGTTGTCAGTGGTCCTATTTCTGTTTCTTAATCCGTATCGATACTGATTAATAAGTTATTTTACTCAGAATATATTTCAGTAGCTGTAAACTTTGTAATCATTCTTACTGTTATTGATACTGTTACAGTCACATGGGCTTGAGAGCAAAGAGGATTGGTTCTATGAGAGAATCCGTCATACACTGTGGATCCACTACAACTTTCAGAGTACTTAGTAGAGCAAAATTGTCTTATTTCAACTGATATGGTATGTAATATAGACTATAAAACGGTACAATATGGAACTTGTATATTAGGGGGATCATTTTGGATTAAAAGGGTTTTAAGGTGGAATAACACACCTGGAAATAATCACTCAAATTTACAGGAAATTTTTTGATAATGAAAGATATAATGATAAATACACTGTGCAAATGTCAAATAAGCAAAAATGTACAGTTTAGGAATAAAAATGAATAAAATAATTATTCCAGTAACAACAAAAGCCTCTGCTGGATTCGAACTCGGGATGTACGGATCACAAGTCCGACACTTTATTTACTCGGCTATAGAGTAAGTTAGATGTCTTAGTCCATAAAATCCTTTTAACAAAATGAAAGTCGTTTCGATCAGCGGTCAGCCATTTTGTGATGATGTGTTATTCAACCTTAAGCTTGGTATCTTAAATTTTACTACAAAGTTATTCAATGACTGATTAAAAAAACCTTATGGAAAAAAAGAGAATATTGAAAAGTTGTTTGAATCAAATCACATTTAAATACTGCGATTCGAATATCAATGAGCGATGATTAATTAATTAAAAAGATATTTTTTTAATAAAAAATCCATATAGCTTTTTATAATATTCAAAAGAATGTATGTCAGTCTGAAAGGGGATACAGTGTATAATTGGCATTGACTCAGGAAAAATAACCGTTCAAATTTGTTAAAAAAAGAAAAAGCTCTGAATCTTTAAGAAATGTAAAAGTTAAATTTTGCTGAATGATTAAAATGTTAACTTCAGTAACCAACAGTTCAACTAGAGAATCTAACATTATACAAGTAATAGCTTTCCAAAAAGCTTGCCTGACTTAACAAAATTATTCAATGGAAGCATGCATGTATCAAGTAGGCTATCTTATCAGAAAAAAATTTTAATTTTCGCTGTTGATCATAAATTTATAAACGGAACGTGCAAATTTAAGACGCAATGTCGGTCTTTTCTTCGATCTAAAACATGTACATATATATCACTTGAAATTCATTTATTTTATTAATTCAATTTTTTTTAGGAATGTAAACATATCATATAAATGCATGTAAGCTTGAAAGCTGGAGAGTAAATAGTAGTTTTTAAAAATTGTATTTGTTATATTAAGATGCAAAATCAACTGAAAGGCATTTTTAAAAGGTATACAAACACATATTGTTTTTTAATGTGTGTGGGCACTTTCTTCAAAATCATCTTGACAAGCAATTAAAAAAGGGTGAATTCTCAAATTCATGAAAAACAAAATGTAACTTCAATTCAATTAGAATTCCTTATTTGTAGTTTCATTTATTGCATGCTCCTACAAAAATGGAGGGGGCGCAAATCCATGATATTTCCAATTATCATATAAAGTTAAGAAAAGTGCCAGCCCCTCACCCAAACCCCCGATGCCTGTGATGTAAACACATGGTGTGCTATGGGGTATTCGCATGATCCTAACACACTCGTCAACTAATCGGTGCGCAAAAACTATGAATGAGACATTATGGCGCGAAATCCTGCTATTACCGTTCACGCAACAATTGAACTCATCCATTGGCAGAGATCCATGGGGAGGGGGTCAGATGAATTTTCTGACATTTGTTTTGTAACAGCTACATACATGAATATTATACTTTGGATCGGATGTTTTGGAAGAAATCTAACGAATTAAAAACCACAATTGATTAGTAATTGTAAGATGTAGTAATGTAAATTTAGTAAGACACGCGAGTTATGATCCCTTTTCAAGATTAATGAAATCGCCCAACTGAGCGAAAATCGGGTCACACCGCTTCGGCGATTTAGTAAACATTCCAGCTGTATAAATATATATTTGTTTTAATCCAAACTGATGACTCTCTTGTAATAATGATAATCCAACATCAATTATTATTACATTGTACCCTAATAGCAATAAGTTACAACTTGTTGCGATGACCCCCTCCCCCTTTTTCACCGTTCAAATATAGTGGAATGCTGATCTATTTTTAAATCAGGATTACACACGTGCACTGCATGGTGAACGTCCCTTTTACTTGAAAACTCTTGCTCGCTGTTGTTATTACATGCCATATAACATTTTCATCAATTGTGAATGTAAATGCTGACATCTTAAACATGCATCGGTTAATCTTTTTTGTGAAATATCATGATATTGCTTGTCCCATTGTCTGCACTGTTTCGGAGAATGCAACTTTTAAACCTTAGATATGCCTGACGTCATGACGTCAGGCAATTACATATCATTTAAAGCAAAACTGTTTTCTCATCTTAACATTTAGAGTTTAATTTCAGCATGAGATCCGAGAAATGTTTGAATGGAAAGGAAGATTTCTAGCTGCTGCTCAGTTGTTGCGCAGACTACGAAGACAGTCGGGTTGGATACATTATCTAATAAAGGCTTGTAATCATCCAGAGCTAGGGCTGTTTGAGCTGAATCTACACATAATGGGTGAATAAAAGTATAATACACTCGTCTTATCATATTGCAAATGAATTCTCTTGCAAAGAGGAATTGATAAGTTAGAATGTAAAAACAATCATTAAAATTTCATAAAACCCCTAAAAAAAATGCACAATCAATGCACTGTTGGAAAGTAAAAATCATAATAAATGAGAAACATAAGATAAAGCTAAAATGTTCATGCCAGGAACCATCATATTCTTTATTTGTAATTCATTTTTTATTTCATTTAAAGACATTGATTCTGCTGAACGGGAATGGCTCTTTAAAGAGGAAACACTTCAGGTGAGTAATATATTGATTGATTGATTGATTAATTGATTGATTGATTGATTGATTGATTGATTGATTGAGAGATTGGTATGGTACGTGTACGATAGATAAGACAAAAGCGAAGATAGATGGAGACTCACTTTGTATTATTTTAACTTTTGATTTAGCAGCATCGAGTCAAATAAATATTTTTATTGTTTTGTATATGAAGTTTTCTTTAATTCATGACTACCTTGTTTAACGTTCAACGTTCTACAAAATCATTGAAAACAGACTTTAGATTTTTGTGATCAGTAGTAAAATGTCAGTGATCCTATTACTGTTTCTAAATCCTTATTGCTACTGCTATCACTCAAACCGATTATCAAAGTTTCAGTGAAATTTATGATAATCTTACTTTAACAGTATCCGTTTCAATGGTTTGAAGGCAGAGAGGACTTGTTTAATGAGAGAATGCGTCGTACTTTTTGCCACACTGTAAATCTACTACAACTTTCAAAGTACCTTATAGAACAGAACTGTTTCACTGTTACTGATTTGGTACGTTATACTAACAATAACAATGCACGATATGTATTGTGTTTAATATTGCTTTTTTTCTTAAGGGGTTATTTAGATGCATTTTTCAAACCAATATTTAACCAACAATAGAGAGAAAACTTGTTAAAGAATTTTGCTACACGGCTATTCTATGACTGTTTGATCAGAAAAGACTAGAAAGTTTTTTAATCAAAATGTAATCAAATGTTGCGATTTTTTTCCATAAACGACAATCAATTTAATAAATATAGTGAAAATTTGTGAATGGCATTGATCCAGAAAATAAATGTTCAAATGTTTGGAGTTATTGTATTGTGAATTTGGACTATACATTTGACATGCCCAAAAACTATCGTTAGAAACTGTTGTAGAAGTTTAATTCACTCCTTTCTAATAAACGTGCAAAAGCTTTGCAGGACAATTATACCTTTTATTTACCGGACATATGAATCTAGACAAAGTAAAAAGCTCTGAATTTGTAACAAACGTATGCGTTGAAATTTGCTTGAGTTTTGAAAAATATTAACTTCATATACACTTAAGTAGCCAAAATATCAAATTGTGAATTTAACACTATTACAAATATCATTTTAAGCAAAACTTTTTTTTTAATCCTGAAATTATAGTTAGAGTTTATTTTCAGCAAGAGATCCAAAAAAAAAAATAAATTGAAAGGAAGATTGTTTGCTGCTACTGAATTGTTGATTAAACTACGAAGACGACCTAATTGGATACATAATATTATAAAGGCTTGTTGTAGTCCAGAGCTAGGGTTGAGCGAACTGAAAATACTCATCAAGGTTGGAATGAGTGAGTAAAACGTCTTAGAATTTGACATATATTTATATTCATATTCAAATTGTAAATGTATTGCCTCGCATAGAGGAACCTATAACATGTAGTAAAAACAATAACTAGAATTCATAAACCTAAACTATAATTCATTCTTTTTTCATTCAAAGAAATAGTTGCTGCTGAGCGGAAATAGCCCTTTCATCAGAGGGAAAACCCGCGGGTGAGGAATTGAGAGAGAGAGAGAGAGAGAGAGAGAGAGAGAGAGAGAGAGAGAGAGAGAGAGAGAGAGAGATAAGATGTGATTATGATAAATAGGCAGGTATTAGCGAAGACTCACATTAATATATTGAGGAAAGACAGAGAAAAGAAAAAAGAAACAATGAAAAGACGAGAGGAAAAGAACAAGAGATATTTTAGGTGAAACGTGATTTCTTATGGACTTTACTGACCTCACAAATTTTAGTAAACAGTCAGTAACAAACCTAATTAGGGTTTTGTTTTGTCGAGGACCTAAAGTTTGATATGTTAACAAACAAAAGATAATATTTAACAATAAAATTCGTAGCTCAATTCTCTAATTGTTTACCTTCCTCGTCAGTCGTCTGTGCAAACCTGGATGCCATTGTAGGATCGTTTTATTACGTCACGGGCAAAGGGGGATCACTCTAAATATTTACAATTAGCATTGGAATTATATGAAGACTGATGCCTAACTGAAGCAAATTGTTTTTAAAAAAAAATGTGATGCAAGTATGATACCAACGTTAACGTCAGTGTAAATAATTACAAGGATTTAAACGTTTAAAATCAACTAATAAATGTACGACTTTATGTCGCCATCACTGGTTTGAACTTAATCACTTCCAGTAGTTAAGAAGAAGAATTATGTAGGAAAGTTATAATCACTGCGTACATATTTATTTAGAATTCGACCTTAAGTTTTGAATTATTTCTTTCATTAAAAAAAAAACGCTTAACACTCTCTGAAAGTTATTTTGTTTCATGAAGTATTATCGAAATAATGTAAATAATGTACACAACCTTTTTCTTAAAGTTTGCACAGTACTTATAAAAAATCCCTTTTGTCTCTTGTTAAAAATAGTATTAATATATATACGTTTATTGTATTCATCTTTGTATCATTGTATATTTTTAATGGCCTGGTTGTATTTTTACTTTTAATAGTATCACAATGTTATAAAATTTTAGAATTAGGAAGGCTGAGACCGCCAGTAAGCTTCACTCACAAAATGATTTCACCTGATCTCAAAGACCTGTTTCAATCAGTAGAATCAGCTTTTTGTGTACCCGAAGATACGAAACAATTGTCGTTTGCAGCAAATTTGTTGAAAGCTGTGCATTCGGAAAAAATTGCGTCTGAAATAAAACTGCTATCAGATAGACTGGAGTTCTTTGATTGCTCTAAGGTGTTTGGAAATGAAGATCCCGGAACTGTTTGTGCACTCAACGTTAACATTGTCTTTAACAAGGATCACCTTGGAGTTGTGAAAATGGTTTGTATATAAATCTAGTCTTTTTTTTTAAATTTAAATTTGATTGATACATAAAACATATATTTACGTTATATTTAGGACCCAATCCAATGGAATAATACAAGTCTTTTTAAAAGTGAAAGAATTCTGAAAGTAATATTAGTACACAGCAGATCCCTGCGGGTTGTTGAAACAAAACTTCGAGTTTACAAGGAATATGAAATTCTGTTTCGCTCAAAAACACTACACTTACAGCACGAACATTAGGATTTTGATGAAATCGCAAAAAGAGTGCAAATGCAAAAGTATCCTTATTTCAAAGAACCATACTTTATTTAGTAGAGAGCATTCCTTCTAAAAATCTTGCCGTAATTGTTTCGAAAGCTGCCAATGATTCTTTGGTACGATCTAACGTCAGAAAAATTTGTGACAATGAATTTATCAAAGACGGAGATGAAGCAGTTGGAACCGTTAACAGAAACATCTACACATGTCGATTATTTTCAACTGTTAGACGTATTAAACGGACGTTGGTGGAAAATACATTGCGTTCAATTTGTAAATCGTTTGGACTTGAAATATGCAAAGAAATTATGTGTCATATTGAATATAAAATGAATCTAATGTGCTCTTTCATATATAAAGACCAAAAACCAGGAATTCTCGATACACTTATTGAAACAATCACTGTTAAAACGAAGCCTTTCCTCGACAAAATTTGTGATCCAATCTCTTTGTCCACTGGTTCATTTATTGGGACATTTGTCTTCTCCGTTGACGTTTACTCATTAAGTTGGAGACAAAAAGTAGCAGATGCAATTTATCTAATGATTTCTGAACACCGAAAAGATATCGTTGAAAAAACAATGCTTTTGGTGGGAAATATGTGCACAAAAACAGCTGAAGACCTCAAAAATTTAAACAAAAGTCTCGAAAAATGGAAAGAAAAAACTGAATGTATAGATATAATTGAACGTGAGTATGTTAACAAGATTAGGTGGTGTAGTTTTGACTAAAATTTGGACGACGTAGGATTATCGAATCTTAACACATCTTGGACATACTTCTTGGAAATATAATGAAAATTGATGAAGGTTTCATTATATCTTATTTCAAATTAAAACAAAGAAAAATAGCTGCATTTTAAGTCACAATACATAAGGTGGTACACAGGAAGCTTTTGGCCACAAGACAATTTATCTTAACATCAAATTTACTTGCTTTCATTTAACATTACAAGAAATGTTATGGGAAGGTTCAAATTCAAATAAAACGGAATTAAAAGCTGTAGAGAAAAATTCAAAGAATTTAATTTAAATTTGAAATAAATTATTCAATATATAATAAGATATATAGTCATATCAATCTCTTCAAATGATATTTAGGCACGAAATTTTAAACGACAAAACAATGGCTGTCATTTTGAATAACAAAGTTAAATAGGTATAAGTTGCTTATTTGAAACATTAATTAGTCTCACATGTACTGTACATGTTATCTATAGAAAGTGGTTTGTTCTCGCGGAACCCAAAAAGAGCTCGTAAGAGAATAACCTTCTAAAACTGAATCCACTGTCAAGGATACACAAAATGTTTTGACAAAACCCCTAAAATAAACAAAAAAATGTATTTTAAGCTCAATAAAGTACTAAAAAAGACATTGTATATGAAATTTCAAATGATTATTCTTCTTTTTTTTTGTCATTATTCATATGCACCAATGTGATTATTTGCTGAGTTATGATACGCACGTGAAGTGATTACAAAGTACATATGCCGACACAAAATGCACCAAGCGTAGTGTTATATACTGCTTATTTATACTATAAAGATTTAAACGAAGATCAGCGGTCAAAGTTTTTTTCGTTGATTATAACACTAACTTTAACCGGTAGTGTTTCATCATCTCAAGCCACAGGTTTTGTGTCGAAATAGAATGGACACAAAACCCGTGGCTAGAGACGATGCTGGTGTTTAAGCTTTCAAACACGTACAAATAGCTGCACAAGTCTTTCCGCCTATTAGGGTTAATTTAAAGCGAGGTATCAGTTTATAGAAGGTAATATAAACAAAGGATATTTATTTGTTCAACGCTTTGGTAATAATTCAAATAGTTCAGTTAAATTTATAAGTTATATAAGTCTTACATAAATGATATGACTATAAAATCTAGCCCGAAAATTTGAGAACTACAAATGAAACTCGCTGAGTCGACAAAATTATTTAAGTTCCTGTGCGTCGAGTGATAATTTATTATTTTTGTTTGCATTCAATTGAATATACGTCATTGCACAGTGAAAAAAATAAATGTCAAAGCTTTTATTAACTAGTAGCTCTATAGTTTTTTAGCATCTTCAATAACTGTATAAGCATCTCTCTCTCTCTCTCTCTCTCTCTCTCTCTCTCTCTCTCGTGACCTCCTTGCACTAATAATAGCGAATTCAGAGAAGGAATAAAACCTTTAATTGCAAAAAAAATAAAATAAAGGAAATTAAAATCTCATATTAATGTCGTTTGTATAATTTATGCATAGTTTCTTAGTGAAAAATAAATTGAACAAGCATAAGAAATTTGCACGAACTGTGCATATATTAAATAATATTTCCTTAGTTATACAAAGAATGTTAAGGGAAAGCGATATTTCGAAGAAGTATGATGTTCTGTAATTGTTATATTTTTTGCATAGTGGTGTCCATATGGGAGAAACGGTAAGCTATGAAAAACATAAGTGGACTTGGCAGCCACAAATCAGTGTTGAATCTTAGTGCTGGTATAAAGAATGACAAACCGACATTAAAGGTCTTCCTCAATATTGACGACCAAGACGCTATAGGATTCATCAAGGATCATCCAGAAATTCCTAAAGAAACAAACGTTGAATTTGTCGTTGTCAAATCGAACAAAGAACAAAGAGATCAGGCGAAAACGAAGAATTATCCTATTGAAAAGAACGTGCGGGAAATGCTGAGTAAAACAATAAAAAACCAAGGAGAAAAAATACATGCAAATCATTCAAGCGTGGTTGGACTTGGAATAGGAAACATGGACTGTAATGGTCAGATAACGCCCTGCATTATCATTTACTGTTTAGATAAAGATTTGGTACCATTTGGAGAAAAGCCGCTTCCAAAAACCTTAGAAGGTTTTAATTGCGATATTCGAGAAGATTTCATAATGTTCGGAGCTTGCTTTGACTGTCACGAAATTGCTCATCCGAATCCTGGCTGTTGCATTGGGTTACCTTCTAATGGTATTGGTTCCGCTGGGTTTTTAGCAAAGACAAACGAATCGGGTTTGGAAACCTCGGGATTTCTAACAGCAGCTCATGTAGCTGCAGAAAATTGGACTGATTAATACTTCAACAAAGTCTTTTTATCAGAGTTGGAGATTGATCAGTATAATTATGAAATTGTCCATTGTCCGCTATTTCCAAATGATAACAGTGGGCAAATTATCGGAAAAGTCAGAGAATCTTATTGTGGAAATTGGGGACCAGAAGACATCGGGATTGACGCGGCTTTTGTCCAAAACTAAGAGCAAGATAAAGCAGGTATTGTATATATTGTAAGGCTATTACGTGGACAAATTCTATTTTAGTAATGTCCACTAAAAATATAGAATAATTTTAGGTTATTAAAAGTCAACGCCATTGATGTTCAATGTTGTTTAGAATGCGACATTTCACAATAAGTTCCTCTCGAACAATATTCCTTTAAACGTTCGTTTATAATTACTACTTTAACTACGTTTAGATTTAGATAAGACTTTTATATAAAACCGGTTTTTAAAGTTTGTTTAAACATACAACATTTATTGAAAAAGTAAACAGCTTGCACAAACTGTAATTGTAGGGCGTGATTTCAGGGTTAGTTCAAGGTTTAGATCAAATAACCATCTGCTTAAGATGAATTTAATTCAACTTATAAAGACCATACTTTAATCAGTTTCATATCTTGTTCATCAGTTTATATTACTTTTTACAATTCAAAAACCTTTCAGTATATTTTTTTAATTAGTTTTCATTTATCATTTTATTTGTCGCTCTGATTTCAATTTTACATTGTTGAACCTATATGCATATATAATATATTTCAGCACATAGGGAGCTTCAACCTCCAGATGAAAGAAAATTAGATTACGGCGACAAATTGATAGTCATAAAAAGAGGCGGAACAACTGGAAAAACATTTGGTCTTTTACTCGATGGTTCCCATTCTCCTTGCATAAATCCACCCTTGGACGATGTTGCATGGAAATTGGGTGGCTTTTATCATTTTGATAGATGCTTTGCAGTTCGGGATATGGAAGGACCATTTTTCAATCTTGGGGATTCAGGCTCTGGAGTATTCCTTACAGAAAATAAACATCCAACTAAACCGTTAGGAATAGCATTTGCCAAACTTTATAACGAGCCGAAAACTTTTGTCTGTAGAATTGACCAAGTTGCAAAGGCCTTTAAATTACGTTTATATGAAATTGTCGAGACCATGGACATTAAATTACAAATTAAGAAATGGATGTTTGCTGTTTCAATGGTTAATATATTGTTTATATGAATTCAAAAGTCATCTGCATTGTTCTGTATTCTTATCTATTCATACTTGCGGATATTATATCATTAGAAGGGTAGTTAGAAAAGTTGGCGGACAACGTAATTTTCGGCAATACTGCTGTCTACTTTGCAGGATGACGTATGTTTTATTAACTGAATAACAATTAAAGACAAGTATGCAAAAAATATATGATTTAGAAGTTGTTTTCAAAAGTTGAAGCGATTTTTTTTTTGCATGAATTGGATTTGCGGAGCACCATTTCATATTTCCACGACGTCAGGTGACGTCAAACTAATGAAAGGCAGTTTAAACCTCACTCTTTTTCAAAGTAAACATCTTTTAGTTCACAAACTTTCATGCTATAACCGAAGAGCTTTGAAAAACGCACCACATTCACACCATTATTTGTCAAATTTTTGTATAATGCCTTTTGTGTCAAATCGTAGATCGTTTAGGTCCGAAAATCTCTGTCCACGCAGTTTCGAATTTGGATAAGCTAGCATATAAAGCGAAATTTATTGGTGCCAGATCCGGGCTGTTTGGGGGAGGGGGGTGCTGCGAGTGCTCAAGATATCAGTATTTCCATTTTTAAACCTCTAATTCCAATTATGATTCCAATTGTAAACCTTTGTCCTGTAAAAAGGGTAGCATATAAGATTTATTAGTATATTGTGGTGTATTATGCATTTATTAATTTTAGAATTAAGTTCAGAACCATTATTTGAGTACATTTTTTTTCATTTTAAAAATGCAATTTGTTGGCCTCTAAAATAAGCCAACTTAAAATCAATACAAAATTTAAGACATCAAATATTTATTCATAATTGTAAACTTTTTTAGATGTAAATGTTTATCAGTCCTTGATACCATTACATATGCTAATTGCAATATAGTAACTCTTTTTATTTATTTCTAATACAAATGCATATCCAAAAAAATTTACCGGTATATTTTTGTGATCGGCTTCGGCCGATCACTATTGTGTCCATATGAGGCATCCGGCAAATGCTTCCTCGTGCGCACACATTCCGCTTGCATAAGAAGTTCTTATAAAAACTTGAAGTTTGGTTTAGTATTTATATAACATTCTACTCGATCAGTTTCATTTCAATTCATTTACTTTAAGAGATGCAAACATACATAAAATACAGTTCGACCTGTTAATTCAAGAATGCACATTTTGTCTCACGCGTAAGAATTTCAATCGAAAGGTTCATTCAGTAATGCAGTTGACCTCGATGAACTGACCTCAATCATGAGAAGATGCTCCATTAACTGACCTCAATCTATTGATGTTGCATAATAGTAGCTAGGAAGACGGCTTGATTTATAAACAAGGTTACGTTATAATTATGATGGCACTCAATGTTTTCCAGTCTTATTAAATTATTTTAATACAACTCTTTCTTTGTATACGTGTTAAGGTTCTTCTAGAGCCCTACTCAGTATTCTGAAGAAGAAGATACGTTAACATTTAATAATCACGTTAAAAATATTAAACTAGACAAGGAGTTTACGAACGGCTTTCCCCAAATTTATTTCAAAATTAAATCTGTTGACGGTTTACAGGCCTTATAATGAAATATGGTGTACAGATTCAAAATATTCTATATTTTTTAAAAATACAATACTTTTTAAATTAGTTTACATCAAACTTATCATGTTGATTGCTTCTTGCTATCAATATATCATTATTGCCGATCATTCCTTTAAAAGGAATACAAATGTACTTGTTTCATAATACCTCAAACACAATGATTAACCATTTATTTCCTCTCTGTATCTAGTTATTTTTCTTTTTATTTTGTAAATTTTCTAAAAATTATTTTAAAAAAATATCATCTAGATGTCCATTTCGTATTTGAATATACAAGTAATTTTTATGCATATTACTTATTACTCAACTCTTTAAACCCTCAAGATTAATTCCAGGTCTGGTTTTATTCATTGCATACAATGCTGATCGCTGCTGCAACAAAAAAGGGGCGGATTGGGTTGCAATAGTTAGTTTGTCGTATTGTCTGTCTCTAAACAGCGGGTTGTCATATCTGAACCTTTTGATTCACTACAGATTGGAATACCAATTTTTTTTAACTGGATCAAGTGTGTCCAGTTCATGTATTGCTAGTATGTATAAATTTCTTAGCATTGTACCTACTTTGATTATTTCAAGTACTTGATGATTTTCATTTCAAAGCTAAAAAAAAGATATAAAGCCTTTAATAATCACTTTTACTAATTGCAATTCTAAAATATAATTTTCGGACCGTTATAACAGTATACATTAAAATTTCGGATGTTCAGGTATTGATCTCCAAGCTTTAGTCTTGATGCACAACCTTCAGAATGAAATGTGATAAATCAATAGTTTTACACTAAACTAATCATCAGGAACCAACTTATCATGTCAATCCTTTCACTTTACTGACACACTATACGACTGATGGTTAATTTTAAACAATAACTGTAGCTGTTTTGTTCAACTGTTTCGTTACTACATGTGGTACAACCCTTGGCTTACACTAATAAGAGACAATAAGTCAACATAGGTAATTATAAAATCTTTTTAAAAACTTTAATTACAATGGTTTTGTTTATTTAACTTGTCGTTGCGTAGTTTACGACGATGTTCAGATTCTGAGTTCGGGTAAAGCAGATTTTTTCTTAATATACCATGAATTGTAATTTTACTTTAAAAATATTTTTCTAAAAATTCATATTAAGTGTCTTAACTAGCACACAATCAAGAACATAAACATAATAAAGTTTATGTCAATTTGAGATACTTTCCCTAAAACAAATTTCAGTCAACTTCATGTACTTATACTTACCAATGATAATAAATTATAATAATTATAGATAATTTGTTGTGCTTTTAAGTGGTATTTATGTACATAGTTGTTAAGGGATAAGCTCTAATTGATGAGTACTAAAATTTTCATTTCTTATTACAATGATTGACCATTTCTTTCCTCTCTGTATTTAGTAATCTTTCTTTTTATTTCTTAAACTAATGTAAAAAGCGGCTTCATTGTACATGAGAACCACGGGTTACGGGCCCTGAAGAAGAATTTAAAGTCATTAGTCAAGAAATTACCTTGCCAAACACGACGCACATTACTGTTTAAAACTACTAGTACGCTTCATCTCTATCATAATTGATAGGGGGTTAACCGATCGACTACATATCATGCTATAATGTGGTTAAATTTAGAATGGAGATTCCCAACTTTTTCTGCGTTTCAACTTTCGTTTTAGCTTTATGGAGAAAATTGAGGTAAGTCTCAAAAAAGATGAACCACGATAAAGTTGATTTATCCACTTTTTCATGTTCCGTGTAAGACGATTTCTAACACAAATACAGTGTGCATTTTAAGGTCACCTAAGTCACTAAGGTGACCACACCTGAGTCACTCAGTTGACCTATTCCAAATGATTTTCGTCCGTCGTCGTGCTTTGCTTTAAAATACATGGCCACTTTTTTCCAATGTAGTACAATGTATATGGGGTATAAAAGGTAAAATTTATGATCTTTGTTAATCAGTCGCCCTATAGGCAAAATTAAAAAAAATCATATAGTGACAATGTATATAAAGTTAAAATTTTTTTTCTTCTATGCTGAAGAGAAACTGACACTATATTTAGAGAGATAACAATGTTGTCTTTTTAAATGCAAGTTTTATAACACCTAAGACAGTGGGTCTTGCTACAGTTTAGGCGAATGATGTGATCTTGGAATGTATTACGATTTTAAAGTCGTTTGTAATGCTGTTAAATTTGAATGGAAGACGAATACACATTTAGGAAAATAATAAAACTATCAAAGGTATTAATTATGATAGACCTTGCTCTTT
The DNA here is from genome assembly GCF_025612915.1 of Magallana angulata. Lineage (NCBI taxonomy): Eukaryota > Metazoa > Mollusca > Bivalvia > Ostreida > Ostreidae > Magallana > Magallana angulata. The sequence goes on along the minus strand of NC_069119.1, from coordinate 33,548,607 downwards.
GACAGTTTGGTCTCTGGAGGGGGTAAGGTACTTAATTATGAATATGAACCATGAAAATATGCTAAATAAGCTATTTATTTTAGATATGCTGACATAAAAATGAATGTAAATTGAGAGGATATAAGGCAGACCATTTTTATACGACATGAATTATTTTGATTTTCTTATATTTACATTTCCCAGTTTCTTGGCCTGTGATAAAACTATGTATCGATTTTGTACTATAAAACCCATAACTTCAAATGACGGATAATTGGGGCGCCAGCAGGGTACGTACAATGGCTTCAAATTATATAAATATAAGTAATAAGGAATCATTCTTTGAATATCATGAGGTGATAATTTCGGTTAGGGCGTGATCAAATCTATCATAAATCCCTTCGGGTTTTATTGGATTTGATCACGCCCCGACCGAAATTATCACCTCATAATACTCAAAAAATGTTTCCTTATTCCTTAATTATCTCTCTAAAAATACACTTAAACTTGATGTACCAAAATAACTCTGACGGGGATTGATTTTTTAAAGAGGGCTATATAACATATAACAGTTTCCAAAGTTTGTGATTGTCACCAGAGGGTGGTGGAGCTATAGGTCGGATACGGAAAAGTAATTAATTTAAGTAATCTATTTCGTTCATCTTCATATATACAAAGAACATTTTGAGAAATTGCACAATGTTCCTTTCAAAATATTTAATTAATTTATGCATTTTTCAAAACATATAAAATCAGTTTTCACAGTAAACAGATCATTGTAAAATAAGGTTTATCATTAGAGTCAAACTTTTTTCAATATTCGGTCATACACTTTTATTACCTTAAAGCTTTTTGCTATTTATAGTTTTATAATCCTTGTTGAAAGATATATACCAGGAATGGGAGAGGAGGTTCGTTGCCTTATTTTAATCAAGAATAAAGATAAGATAAAAGCATAAATGACATTCCCCGAAATGTCGGAGTACATGTGTGTATATTGTATTGAGGTGACCATTAAAGCTTAAAGGTTTCTTGCTCAATTAGATAAATAAAAATCACAGATCGGTGAATGATGATTATGTGTTAATATGCTACCATTACAGATCGCTGAACGGTGACTTTGTAGCAAAATGGCTGATCAACAGAATCGAAAGCTACAGGAACGAGAGTATCGGTTTTATAAAGAAATCCAGGTGAAATTCCGTGAGGTTGTGGATCCACTTACACTCTCGGACTATCTGGTAGCAAGCTGTCTCACTGAAGATGACGTGGTACGTAAAACTAGCAACTAAGATGTATTCTGTGGGATTTTTCCCTGTCGTGTGTGGTTGTTTTTATGTTGCATTTCCAATTACATTATAACTTCAATATGTTACGAAAACGAATGAGAAAATACTTCTTCCAGTTGTTTTAAGTGTTCAAGTAGCGTAGTGGACAATGCACTCACTTTTCACAGCTGCGACCCGAGTTCGATCCCCGTGATCAACAGCGGTTGTATGTAATAGGGTATGGCGGTCGCTCGCTTGGACACGTGAGTTCTCTCCGGGTACTCCGGCTTCTTCCCGCACCAATGACCCACGCGCTAACATCCGTGCCAACGAGAGATATTAATATAAGTTGAAGAACTTGCTTATCCATCGTTGTAAAATAAATAAAGTTCAGTTCAGTTGTTTTCCCTGAATTTCTTTATCCTTTTGTTTAATGTATGACTTTCTTAAATTTCAGATAGGGTGTAACGTTGTGATTCATTTACATATGTTTTGAAAGGTTGATTATACGGCACAATCATATGTAACTGATGTGATTACTAAATAATACTCCATGAAAATAACTCAACAATGAGAACTGCGATAAAAAGGAGATCATCGTATATGAACATAAAAAAAACTTATGAATAAAGATTATAATGTAAAAGAAACTATTTAAAGTATTTAAAAAATACGAAAATTTAATAGTTCAACATTTTATCAATAAATGAATATCCTTTGTAATTTTTTTATTTAATCAAAAGAAATCGTTTGTAAAATATATAAGCGCCTTCCTTGCATTGTATGCTGAATCTGATAAAACATGAAGGGTATCAAATGAAATGATACGTGAGTTACTTTATCCCAACAAAGCTAGCAGAGCAATTGCAATGCACTTTACATGGTTAAACGTTTCAGTGGATTTTAATTTTTTTCACCGGAACTTTCATTAAATTAGCCATCAAATTAAGCGATGTTGTTAAAGGACGGAAAAGCATGTAAAACACGTAGTTACTTATTTTAGAATTTAAAATAAATCAAATATAACAATTACAAAAAACTAATTAAAAAAACTTAACTTGTCAAACTCTATAATCCGGTTACCAACGTTTAACCATGATGATATTACCTCATAAAAATAGTTAGAAAGTGTATGAACGAAATCAGCATAAATCCTCTTATTTTTATAAAAAAGTATTTATTTTGTTTAACTTGTATACATGTGTATATTTACCATTATGTATTTAAGTATTGAAAACACACCAATCTTTTCTTTGAGTGGTAAATATATATGGAATTATCTTCTTTTGGGAAATTCTTTTATTAATGATACTTTTTTAACTTCAGACGAGTGTGTGAAAGATTTAGATTCAAAATGTCTTTTTTATTGTAGTACACTACTCGTTTTTGTTTCAATCCAAAGTAATTGGGAAAATGCTTTAGAGGAAACTTATTTCATTTCAAGTAAATAGGGCCAAATCTACACTTTGACTATTTCGGGCAGGCTTCTAAGTTTATGTGAATTACCATGCTTATAACAAAATTCGCTCATCAGTTGCAAGGAAGCAATGGTTTGCATCCAAAAATGGTCTGAAATGTTTAATTTGGAAATTGCAACTTTTGATTAGAAACAAATATTTAAATTATCTTTTCTGTATTACGTACGAACTAATAAGCAATCTCTTCAGTTAAAACACTACAAGTCTTTTTTTATAAATATGAAGGTGTTATCAAACCCTAATTGTAATACAATGTATTTGTAATGAAATTGACACAATTCCATTATATTTTTTCTGTGTAAAAGCATTCAAGTATTTTGGAAAGATTTCATATATTGGTGAATATACCGGTAATTGGTAATACACTGTATATCGAAAATAACAACCACTTGACCATGGCGGATGTTATCTTGGGTTGATATGATCTTAACAATACCCAACTATATTGTTGTATTTTTCTTGAAAAATATTTAATGAATTAAACTTAAACAAAATCATCTGGCAGACAAGTTTAGTTTACTGCTTTTTAAAATTATATGAAAACCAGGTTCTAGCGAAAATAAAGTTTCGTGTACTTTTGTAAAACAATATTAAACATGGGGAATTTTTCTTATCTGGCAGTCAATACTAGCCAGAGTGTAAAATTCATAAAAATACGTACATGTAAAATATAGTTTGTGAACGTAACAAATAATAGTAGTTAACATTCTAAGGTTTAAAAGGTAAGACTAATTTCTGTGCTGTTGATCAGTCTATCAAGCCGTCTCTTGATTTATTGTTTCTCATTATTTTATATTAAGTAGCAATAGTCTTTTCCTGTGTTTTAATACTAACGAAATATTAATTTTCAATAATTTTTATTATATATTTCATGTTTGATATCATACTACTTTTAGGACAGAATCAAAGCAAAGTATCAAAACGATGGAAGGTCAAAAGCCGCTGGTGAATTGTTAGACAGACTACGAAGGCGACCAAATTGGGTGTATAACTTATTGTTGGCTTGTAATCACCCAGAGTTAGGCTTAGACCATCTATGTAATTACATCAAGGATAAAATGAGTGAGTTTAAGTAAATCAGAGTTTGTAAGACAAAATGACAATTTGTCAACGAAACAAGTATTGGTTAAAGTCGCCAATATACATTGTGAAAAATTATTACTTTACTGTTATAGCTCAACTAGAGATACGAATTACGATCCGGTGCAATGATGGACACAATTGTGCAGGGATTTCAGACTCTATAAATGATGCATCTGAAGAGGTTTTGACTCAACAAGGAGGGGGTACACGATCAGACATAGAGAAGATTCTTGCTGATTTCAAATCTAGAGTTGATCCCGAGGATTTTGTTCAATATCTCACAAGACTGAAAGAGGAAGATGAGGTGAACATGTTATACTCGTCAAACACTATTTTATTTAATCAAAAATATTATATACACTATCTCACTAACCACAGTATAAAAAGCTATATCGCTAGGCTAGGGTTGTGTGTATCTTATACACACTATTTGACAAGAAAGTTTATGCTCTATAAGACTTAAAAGAGGCAGATGAGGTACATGTTTATCTATGAGGAATATATATGGATGTGGTTAAGTTTGCGGCTGAAATATATTAAACTGCAAGTGGGTCATTTTAGTAATTCTGAAAGTTTATCCTTTAACAGGAGGCCGTTAAATGTAAACAACAACAGAGTGGCCGACTCGCCGCTGCAGAAGAACTAGTGTTTCTTTTTCGAAAAAATTACACACATTGGAAGCATGACCTACAGGAAGCTTTAAAATGCGAAAGAAGTGGTCTACAAGACCTTGGAGAAAAACTTTCTAGTAAGTGCAAATAGCTGGCAGTTAGTACATAAGGCACACTTTAAAAATAGGCACAGTGAATGTATATAAGTTCTTAGTGCAAAGTTAACGTATGGTTTTCATAGAGAAGTGATATAAAGGACCCTTATATGAAAATATTCATTAGTATTTAACTGTCACAAAAATACTTAATAATTGGAGAAATTCAGGAAAAGTGAATCTATAGGTACTGTGATATAAGTGATATACAGAGGAACTGTGCTTTATTAATTTGTTTTGTTCAATTAACAGAAATAGAATTTAATGAGTGGGATTTACAAACAAGCATACCTAGCATGGCGGTAAGTGAGAGAGAAAGGTATTTCAAAGTCAAAAGAAAAAGATCACAGAAAATGCCCAAAAAGTGATATTAAAATAATATCAAATTGCATTAATAGATCTTTTAATGGATAGATAGATAGATAGATGGATAGATAGATAGATAGATAGATAGATAGATAGATAGATAGATAGATAGATAGATAGATAGATAGATAGATAGATAGATAGATAGACTCTGTCCCAAGATATCCTGGATTCACATTTGGCTTAATTGCTTGATATTTTTAGAGACTTCGGGGTTTAAACGATGTTCATTCAAAAGTATGAAAGATTTCTCAGTCGAAAAGCCCATGTTAGCTTATCAGGTTTCAATACAATTCTCTAACAAAATGTGATGTCTACGGGTATTTTGTATTGAAGCAAGCCCTGATGATACGTAGATAAATTGAGCGATGTATTCCGAATGGAGAAAAGATGTAAACATTCCCCATTATAAGTCTCCATAGGAATCTGTTTTTGTTCCTGTGAATTTTTCCGAGTGAAAGATGATAATGTGTCAATGAAATTATCTTGTAAATTATCCTTTTCAACTTTTTCAACTGCACTTCTTTCACAGGTATGTGTATTATTTATTAAAAATCGTCCAAATGTGCTGCATAAATATCTTGGGACAGACTATAGATGATGTTTGCTAAAAATGATCAACTTACTCAAAATCATCGCTAAGATTCTTTTGATTGTGCATATGTTTTAAGATGTCAACTTGATCGTTAGAGTATTATGCATTTACACTTTTTGTTTCTCATCTTATAGTCAAACTCGGACATTTCTACAGAAGACTTTACCAAAAAGCGAAAAGAACGCGTGTTAGAATTAGTACGCAAACAGGTTTTACATGCAAAGTCTTTAGATGAAATTCGAAAGGTGCTACAATTGGCTGAAGATATCAATGCTTCTTTTGAAAAGCTTGAAAAAGGCTCCTTGATTCTCATATTATCTGTGAATTCTATTGATACACTGGAAGCTATACAGCGGCTCTACCTTGGAGGGGTTTTGATAGAAGCCATTAGAAAAGACCTGTTGTCTGAAAAGCGCAGGCATCACATTTTGCAAGTTGCTCAAAAGAATGGAGCAAAGGATGGAGACATTGATGATAGCTTCTTTGACAGTCTGGACTTTGATGTAGAAATCTGTCCAGCTGATTTCCAATTCTGTTATCTCAATCTCAAAGCTATCAGAGGTATAAATGCAATCACTTTTATTTTAACAATTGCTATGCTTTTATTGTTTAAAACAAACCTTCAAGGTATATATTTCATAGCATTGATTAGATTAAAAAAAACCACGTTCACTGTTTTTAATAAATCTAAGCATTTTATTATTTAATTTTTAATTGTATAATAATATTTTAAGAGTAAGATGAACAAATAATGACGTTTGCAACATTTTGTAAAGACGTACTGTAGTTTTGGAATACCATTTTTTCAGATTTATCAATTCCTGCATCACCTTTCGAGAGTATTACTGCTTTTGAGTCTAGATGGAGAGGACGGGGAATACAGAGATCATACGACAAAAGCATATCGGACGACGAGACAATCTACGACAAGATCGACTTCCCTCTACCAGCAATCATCAGTAGGCTACTAGAAGATCCCTTTTTGCAGAGTCGTTATCTGAAAATTGCGGCTATGTTTATTGGTCCATTAGATAAATGTTGCCATTTGTTTGTGGACTGGTTATTTGAGGAAATTAAAAAATTTGAAAAAAATTACAAATATGGAAAGGAGCTATGGACTATAGGTTCATGGCTAGGATCTACATTTCAGTTTTCTTCTGTTGAAATACAAGACAGAATTCTGTTTGAAACTAAAGCTTTGAATGGGAAAATTCAATTTCATATTGCCTCTGCAAATACTGGTGGTTCTCCTGAGTTGAATGTTGAGGCTTGGGAAGAAATTGTCAGAGATGGAATCATTGAATTTTCTGAAACACATCAAAAGTACAGGTTTCAAAGCCCAGCGCTGGAGCAGTATTTCATATTTAAGAGCAATGACTCTTCAGCTATCAACATTTTTGGGTTTCTTCCTGTGTTTCAGTTGGCAAAGAATCCACATGGTCTTACCAAACCTCTTACTGAATTTGATGGCGATTCAAAAGTAAAGATGGAATACCTTTATTTGCACTATCTTGTGATGAAACATAAAGATTCAAATAATCGCTTAGCTGCCTTAAAAAGCCTTATCCCAGCAGAGAGAATATACGTGGTAGACCTACAAGAAGAACCTATCGAACCCCAAATTGATGTTTTGAGGGTTCTTATTGAGGAACAAATGATTGATGCTTTTGTAATTGTTAAAGGTCCTGACGACAAAGAACGTTGGGATCTTTCATCTCAAGCAATCAAAAAATCATTGCTTGTTCAGGACATAAGAAGCCTAATTAGTCTGGCCAGAGTTCTATCTTGGATCGGGGCGATGCAGATTGATGTTGATGCAAAACCGGATCGGTTGGCAAATATTTGTGTTACGATACTAAGAAAAAGTTCGTTCACTTATCCAGGGCATTTATGCCTCAAATATTCTGGAGCTAGTTTGAAGCCCTCAAGGGATGTTGAAGATTTATGTACCGGGCTCCAACTGATTCCAAACGTTTGTCAGCTTGATTTGTCTGGGACATCCGATATTGAACCTGAGGCTTATCGACAAGTTATTAAAGCCTGCAGGTTTAGCAAACTTTCTTCTCTAGTGCTGAACAATACCATCTTGATGAACAAAGAAGATCCTCAGCCTATCGGTTTGCAATATTTGCCTCATTTGAAGCACTTAGAAATTGAAGGGTGCAACCTCGGAGATGCAGGTATTCATGCAATGTCTCTTGATTTCAAAGAAGCTGGCCAACTTACAGAGTTAAGTGTTGCACGCAATAAGATAACTAGTTCTGGAATCTTGGAACTGTCAGGTCTTTTGATGGAAAAACAAAATCTTCGCATAATAAGAGTTCATGAAAATGATGTAGGTTATGAAGGGGCTGTCTCGTTAGCGATTCTCTTTAGAAATCTTCCATTCCTAGAGGTTGTCAATTTATGCGATTGTAAAAGAATAACAGACAAAGGGTTTGAGTTGATCATTGAATCGCTGAAAGGCAAAAATTTAAAGAAAATGAATGTCAGGAATTGTGGGTTCTCCCAAAGGATTTCAGAAAAATACTTCAAACTCTTGAAGAACATGCGCCATTTCCAACACCTTGATTACGGGTGCAATACTATCGGTTCATCAAGAGTTGGACCAGGACCGAGCATAAATATATCTGAAGTCTTTCTTGAAATGATGAGTTGCAATAAGTACTCGTGGAATCTTTTGAATTTATGGAAGTGTAACATTGGCTTTACGACTGTATTTGAATCTGCCCACCAACTAGGACATTTGTCAACCTTGACAGATCTTTGCCTGCAAGAAAATCAACTTAATGACAGGGATGGAGTTTGCATTGGCGAGTACATGGTGACGTCATGGCATAGCCTTCGCAGTCTAAACCTTCGTCAGAACAATATCGGAGATACTGGAGCGGCTAAAATTTTTGAAGGCATACGTGAAAACCTAAAACTGAAAACAGTTTTCTTGGACAGGAACCAGATAGAAGATGGTGATCTGATACAAAAAATGGTGGAGTACTTTGTTGATCAGGGAAATATGGAGGAGATGGACGTATCATACAACGAGGTCCCTGAATATTTAAACACAGAAACCGAAACTAGAAAGTTTTTGAGAGGCAGGGCTGCAAACATACAACCATGTAATGGCTATACAGAGATATCCATTAATAACCGATTCATGAGACTGTAAACAGCTATAAAGAGAGGTTTACATCCATTATGCATAACTGAAGAGACTTGAAATCCCGTTGCCGGAATTGTTACAACTCAATCTAATGTGAAAACTTAACACATGCTTTATGTACACTTCATTCTTATTTAAAGCTGCTTGGTCCGATTTTATATCAAATTTTATGCATGCTTTTAAACGATGGCTATGCTTAGTATATGAATTATAATAGACATTGCAGTAGTTTTATCCATTAATTATGCCAAATTTCAATGAAGAAAAATACGTACAAAATTTGCTAACAAAACAAACAACAATAAAGGTACCGCGTTATTTCGCCTCATGTTAAATTGCACCCCCTGACGACGAGACGGGTATGGTTGTATTACGACTTTGACATCGCTTTAAATAAAGGTCGAAATGATCAGACAAATTACAAATAAACATGTGTACGTTTTTTTCGCTATAATATTTCCAAAGTCTGCTTTCTTTACAATCAATGCATTGCATGCAGGTTGAATAACCACAATCATTCAGGGAACGAAACCAAGCGGTTTCCTTTTCTAAACATTCCCGTGATGCAATTTGTTTTGTTTTTTGTTTGCCCAAAGAGAAATTATTTTTATTTACTGTGAATATTTCTAACTTTGAAAGGAGACTGATTCTGCTGGTGTAAATAGGAGAAAGTCCATAACTTTCTAAGATAAATGATTTGTATGGAAAAAGTGTTGATACTGTAATTACAAAAAAATCGGACCAAGCATCTTTAATGCGTATTCGTTATATTCTTAACCCCATAGATTTTTTATATGATGTGTAATGTATACTACTTGTTCTGACGTTTAAATCTTATTTGATATTGCATCGTTTATAGAATACTGGTTCTCTGTACAATCTGTATATCATTAATTCGTTAGTATTTTGATTAAATAATTTCAAAGTATAGATCAATGCATGTATCAACTGATTAATCTGACATTGATGTATAGATGTTAAATGTACGTCTTGAAGCTTATTTTCCTAGCTACTACAACAATTTTAAAAACCGACACTATTTTATGTTTTCTATACAATGTACTCTAAAAAAAATTCATGATTCATGATTTGGTTGTGTTGATTGAGCACTCTCCTTTTCCATAAACAATAAATATTTTACATTCCATTTATACAAATTTCTATTCTTGTTATTTTCTCCACTCTAATCATTTGTTACAACAGAAGATGTAAAAAAAAAAGTGAACTGCTTTAAACAAAGCAAACATTTTTAAACATATATATCTGAATTATAATATTCATGGGAATCTGATGTTGAAAGTTGATGCTAATATAGATAAAATGAACATGTATCATCTTTATGATATAATATTGTCGGTTTTAAACTTGTGAATAGTGTTTACAGTCCTATACAATCAATTTACAAAAATTCTATATATACATCATGTTTGTTGCTTAATATAATGGTCAAGAATTGTAGCAAATTCGATGTCATAAAGTTTATTTTCGAGGTGTCATTAAAACATTAAGATTATTATTGAATTGAGTTTTGATCTTTGGGCTCTATTGCCTGCATGGGTATCCAGCCCTCGGCCGCCGGGGAGTGGGCGTTGGCGGGAAGTAACACCAGAAACATGTTATGTTAGTTGGAGCTTTCAGCACAAGAACCCCTTTACAAGCAATCTAACTTGAAAATATTGCAATACCAAAAATGTGGGGAAACTCCTAACTGTAAATTTTCTAATGTTGTCTACAGAATTGATTGCATCCTTTTAAACTTACCTATGTTGATGAACCACAAGGTTCACTTAACAAACAAAAACCAGTTCATAGATTTCAAATCAATAACGGCGGTCAGCAGCTTTCATAAAAACACTTTAATTTCCCTGATCATTCAGTTTTGTCTGTGAAAGTTAGAATTCTAGAAAAAAAAATTACCATCATACCAATAGCCAATCGCTGAGTATGTCATTCTGTAGGCAACGAGAACTATGGATAAGAACACTAGGTACGGCTTTTCATGTCCATGACTACGCCTAGGTCTCTATGGATTGTTAAAAAGTCCTATGACACTTACATTGTTACATTGTGGACTTGAAAGATTCCCCAGACGTTCAACATTATCGTTGCAACCATTAGGAAAAGCCGTACCTAGTGTTATACCTAAACCAATTATGTACACCATGTTTCCTTTGATTCATTAAACCTACATGTGGTTATCCTACTTACACTAATAGCAGCCTTTCCAAACATGAAATGCTTCAAAATCATAAATCGGTTTTGGACATTTTTAATATCTCCAATAAACAAATTAAATTTGATTTAGCATATTTAAAATGGATTATATAGCTTCACAAAGATCCTGCAAGAAAAGAATAAAACACTTGTTGTGGACTTCTAGACTACTCTATATTTAGATATGTTGATGGTGTTTTATCCGTCAACAGTCATTTTTAATCTTATGTTAACTCAATATATCCCTTATAACTCAGCGAATGACATTCAAATTGTAGTTGCAGGTTAAACATGCCTTACAGAAGCATTGTTAACATTAAAATCGGAAAAATAATTTTTGACCAAATTTGTGACCATGTTATTTAAGCAGATCGGTCAAGACTCGTTTACATATCACGTGACTTTGTTTCTTGCCAAAACCAATTAAGGAAAACTCCAGAAATCACAAATAACGTCCATTGGAAATACAAATTACAAATAATGAATTAATTGCATAGTGTGGAATCATCATTGTTCGTGAGTTTCGTGGGTTACCCTTGCCCACGAATTAACATACCACGAACGTTATACAAACATTTGTTAACTATTATATATTAACGAAACAGAACTTGCTACCAACGAAATTACGTCTCCACATCCAGGAAAATTTGGGCTACCCCCGAACATTAACCACCATGAATAAAAAAGATTCCACAGTAGATGAAAATTATTATCATAGAAATCACATCGAACACGCTTGCCGATATTAAAGTCGCATGACACATGGAGTACAGTCATGGGCGGTTAATCGAGTTCACATGGTAAACAACTTTAGTTTATAATGGGGAAGGCTAACTGGACTTTTTCATTTTTTCTAAAAGTATATATGATTGTAATTAGTACATATGATTGTAATTAGGTTCATTTTTCTCTTTTCACAGAGAGAGAGAGAGAGAGAGAGAGAGAGTTTTCAACAAAAACAACATTCATTGACCAGCTGAAGGAGAAAAATGTACCCAATGTTTCAAATGTTGATTGGGTATTGGTGGCAAACAATGTACGCTTACCATAAACAATGATGCATATCTCAGATAAAAATAGATTATATAAGAATACATATAGATACAAACATTAAGTACATACATTTAAAAAAAAATTCCGAAATTCAATTTTTGTCAGTTTACTAGGGGTTGTCTTTCACATTAACCCTTCCCCCATTCTGCAACCTTTTTTTTGTCTTCCTTAACTTGTTCCTTCTAAAGAGTTGCCAATTCGTAACGTATACATATGGCAGCTCTTTTCTATCCCCAATCCACTTACTATCTGCGTTATCATATCTTCCGTCCGTGTGTAACTTGCAATTTTACTGTGTAAAGTCAACCAAATAGTCATAGCTGCAAGTTTTCTATTTTATTTATGATTTTCATTGTACTTAACTCTAATAGGTATTTAAAGTCATTTCATGAAAATTGGGAACACGCACACATCTTCAAACATTTCAATTCTGAGTTTTACAAAAATACTTTATCCGAAACTATCCCTGGGTACATTTATCTGCTTCACGCCAAGAAAAAAAGTAATACGCAATACTTACTTGACAACTAAGCGAAAACACGCATTTTGTCACGGGCAACAATGGGCCAGGAAGTATACTTATTCTTCCTGGACTCGACATGTTGGATTAAGGTTTGTTGTTATTGATTTTAATAATAATTTCTTTACAAGATGCCAGTAAAAATGAATTTAAATGATAACAAGGAACAACAATTTATCACCTCTTTTTCAAATAGACGTTAAAACATTATAATTAAGATTGAACGAAAGATCACTAATATAAGACAGATCAAGAATCAGCGATTTTATCAATACAATTAATGTTTTAAAAGATGTGAAACAGCTATAAACTCTCCTAAAGCCAATATATAACTAAATTTTATAATGAAGATTTATTGTTAACATATAACCATTATCAAAATAATTTAGCAGACTTATGTAAACACCTTTGTACGTCACAAACGTTGCCTTTATGTTATAAAAAGTGAAGTAAAAATCACAATTTTAAAAGTGTTATGCTATACTTATCTTAGAATAAGTCACCAAGCTAACTTATTCTGGAAAACGTATACATACTAATCCGAGAAATACTATTCTTGCAATTTCAGGATTTCTATAGCTGTGTAAAAACTGTCTTATAATGGACCCTGAGTCCAGCCTCCAAGATGTGATACGGTGCCATCTCTGCGAGATATCGGTTCCTCTTTTGCACTGTGTCATTTGTAACATACATCTGTGTAAAGCCTGTGAGAGTCATCATCTATCTGATAAAACCAAAGAACACATAGTGGTGCCATTCAAGTACCAGAGGAATATTCCTAAATGTCAAAACCATTCATCAAACTTTTGTGAAAGTTACTGTGAATATTGCTACTTTCCCATCTGTACACTCTGTGTTTCCTCTAAAGGACATCAACATCATAATGTAGTGGAGATTTCGGAAAGTATAGAAAGCAAAAAACATGTATTGCAGAAAGATTTACAAGATTTGGAAAAATCTATTTTGCCGAAATATTATGAGATTGTCTCAAAATAAAAGCTCAAAAAGCTTATCTGAATGAAAACTCCCAAAAATTAAGAACAACAATCAATGAATATGGAGAAGAGTTGCACATAGACATAGACATTGTTATGAAATGCCTAAAATCTAACCCAAGCGAAATAGGCTCCAAACACCTGGCTGTCCTAAATAAACAAAAAAATGAAATAGTACGCATCATTTCTGAAATCACGGAGAGCATTGCCAACCTGAAAAAATTATTGTACTCTAATGATATCAGTCTTGTCTCTGGCTACGAATCCAGGAATACTGAATTTAGAAGATTGCCGCCTAAACTCACGGTTTTCTTTCCAAGTTTTACCCCTCTTATACTGAGCACAGATCTGGACCAGTTTTTTAAACCTTTCGATTCTCTGTCAGCGTCATCTATCAAAACAGAAGAACATGGTTACACAATTGATGCCGCATGCGCCAAGTTGTCTCTACAACAAAAGACGTTCACTAACGGACCGAGGGTGTTGACAGATATAAACACTGTATATGGACGTTCTAAGAGAATTGGCAGCGTGCACTGTCAGAGCAATGACGAAATATGGACATGTGGTGCAAATAATATGATTAGACTCTTCAATCTTCAAAGAGAACAAGTAAAGTCAATCAGTGTTATGTATGGTAACTGTCAAGAGGACATAGCAGTGACGATGAGTGGGGATTTAGCCTCTGCTGATTTTCATGATAGATCTGTGAGCATCGTGAAAGATACACAGATACAAACAGTAATCAGAATACAGGAATGGAAACCTCGAAATTTCTGTTGTACTGCCTCTGATTACTTCCTGGTTGTCATGGACAATTATGATGAGAAACAAACAAAAGTAGTGAGTTACTATGGCTCCACAGAGGTACAAACTATTCAGCACAATGAAAAAGGACAGCCTCTTTATTCATTTGCTGAATTTACTAATATGTATAGCATATTTGTTAAGACTAAATATATTTGTGAGAACACGAACTTAGATATATGTGTGTCAGACATAGGAGCCCGAGCAGTAGTGGTGGTTAATCAGGCTGGAAAACTCCGATTTACCTACACGATTCCTCTCTCTTTAACCAAACCAGCTTTCGAACCAGCCGGAATCACTACAGACAGCCAGAGTAGGATCCTGATTGCAGACTGCTTCAACAACTGTATCCACATCCTGGACCAGGACGGACAGTTCCTTCGATACATTGACAACTGTGATTTACAGTGGCCATTAAGTTTGTGTGTGGACACCAAAGACAACCTCTTTGTGGCTGAGTTCAATACAGGTATAATAAAGAAAATTCAATATTATGAGTAAATAAAATATGCCTGTTTATATACACAGGATTATACATAACCTTTATATCATTACCAAAATGAGATCATGAAACTTATCCTTAACACGATTCGTGACATGTAAACAAGTAAACAAACTGTCTTAACACGTGATTTGGTTTACCTAAGAATATAAATTGGTTTAATTAAAAAACATTATTCTCTGTACCATATATATTCCATCATGTTGTGGACGTGTGTCTCAATGGAACTAGTAACACTGAACTTAATAAAACTACTACACAGTAAATTATTTATCTTAAGTAGTTCTTTTCTTATTAATCATTCCTGTTTTGGTAGTTGAATGAAAGTTTTTTTATCAGTATGTATAGTTAAAATGAATGAATGTGACAATATGAAAAGACAGGAAGTTAAACAACACATTGATCCTTGGATTCGTGAAAAAAAATCTAACCTAATAATTCCTGGATCCTCCACTAAAAAAGGAAAAAAGATCAGTGATCAAAGAACGGTTGATTATTACCTGATATTTATTACCTGCAATTTTGTAGGTCAATATTGCTTATGACCGAAAACGAGTATACACTGTGCGTAAATTATAATAGCTTATCAACATAAAGCTTTATGGATTAAACTATGCAGACCTCAAGTTGTATGATTTTTCTTCTTAAACCCTTGATTCTTTGTAAACTGTGATTTTGTAATTCTTTTTCAAACTTATTTTTAGTCAAATCCATTGCGTTGGTGTAAAAACATAAACACTCTAATTCATTTAATTCAAGCATTTACTGCCAACTTTATTCTCGTAAATATCTTAGCAAAAATAGACTAGAAAATCAGACCTGATACAACGTGTCAGTCAGTATAAAAATATCATTATAGTGCTTTTTGTTTAATTTATGTACTATAATGTATGTACAATTAAGCTCTCTAACTTGTTATACCAACTGATTTGACTTAAAGAAGATTTTGCATTATACATTGTTTCACTTTGTTGCTTTTCAATATCATGACTCTGTACTCAATTTACAGCAAAGCTTTCCCCTTTTTCAGTTCACTAACGTTTTCACCAGTTTGCTGAAAATATGTTTGGTAAAAAAAGAAGAGTATGAGCGACCTTTTTGTAATCAATTTGATTGATTAAAAAGTAATTTAACTGCTTTCAAAGAGACTAATCTTCGCATGGAGGTTCTTAAACACAATATTCATGAAATACTATTCAAACTGTTTAATTCTTACTACGTTTTTATGATTAAGTTCCGATCCGCTGTCACCAACTCTCCTTAATGCTGGCATGAATTCATAAAAATATCTGGTCGCTATATAAGTTTCGATCTTTCCTCAGTTTCCACTGGGGTATATAAATGTATACCGGTCGAGAAGGTTGCAGTCGGTTGCTTTCAGATTGAGGCATTCAGGTGGCACGGACTTCTAGCTGGCACGGACTTCTAAACTGCTAAATGCATGATTTGAACATAGCAATTAAAAACTTGCTTGTAAGAAGAAATATCATTAATGGTAATTACAAATAAAAGAAAATGAATTAGAGTACATTCTATAAAATCATTTTCAAGGTATCCGTATTGTATGTATAAAAATGTATGGCTGCCTTATTTCATGTGCACATCGAACACGTATATTATCATCCATATAGAGTGCATAAAAGAGTGCATAACACTTGTTCAAATTCTGTCGTACTACATTCAAAAGTGAAAATAAAATTCAAGAATTCTTCAATACTATTAGAAGTTAAAAGTGAATGATTATCAGACCTCCAAAGTAAACCAATTCTAGAAAGAAGCTTTCAAAACACACAGGAATACAAAATGACATATTTTTCAAGAATAGCACATAACATGACGGATTCAAATTTTTAGTTTAATTTACTCTTTTAAACGAATCCCTGGACTTATCTGCAATCAGAAGAACAGGTAAAGAACGCCGAGATCCTTCTTTCCATTTGAAGCGGTGTTTATGAAGTATTTTCGTACATACTTAGGTGTCCGAATTTGCTCTTCGCCTCTTGTATCTCATGTCCTATATGCTTCAATTTTTTCATCTGATGTCTTCATGAAGATTAAACCAAAACATCATTTGAACATTCGGTTTAGAATAGCCAATCATCACGCTTAATGAAGGCAAAACTAAACGAGAATGAAAATTAACATTTGTGTACACTGCGTCCAATTTGTGCTCGTCGCATTAAACTACTGTCCTTTCTGATATATTTGATTTGATAAAATGAAATATATCAGAAAGGACACTACCAAGCAGTTCATTGGAATGCAATATCAAATAACATACTGTTAAATCATTTGTCAGGAATAAATGTATCCTTGAAACGGCATGTCATTTTCACTAGTCCATGGAACGTGATGTCCACGAATATCGATGAAACTGTGTTTTACTAAATAAAAAACAAAATCACTGTAATCTGGAGATGAATGTTACTATCTTCAAATGGTTAGTATACTGTAAATTCCTAATTAAACGCGAGGAATTAATATCCGCGTAAAATCGCGAGAAGTCCGTCTCGCAAATTTTAAAATCTCGCTTTTAATTTTGGGAAACAGGTAAACAACATGAAAGTAAGATAAAATTTCGGCATTCGCGATTTTATGTTCTCGCGATTTGATGGTAAATCGTTGAATCGCGGAATTAAGTACTCGCGTAAAATAAGGAATCTACAGTATTCCATCCTCACAAGCTTGGACAGCAGGATATGTGTTCAACCTCTTCGCAGTATTCGAATGGACCTTAATAAATAGTGGGTTGTTGTCAAGACTTGATCTTAAACATAGCTTAAAAGGATTTCTAATTCGTTTTCGCTTTCACTCTGAACAGATTGGGATTATTGCTGACAAATTGAAGATGTTTCCCTCACTTGCAGTCAGGAAAGACCATATCAGAACCTCCTCAGAATGCAATGTTATAGAGGCATTAACTTTGAAAAAGATATGACATGTGCATTAGTGAATATCGAGAAAGAGTGCATATAATTATTTAATAGCATACTATAACCTGCCAGGCAAGCGTCACTAGTTACGCTTTTATAATTATAGAAGACATCTTAGATCCCTTTTATGTTGAGGACGCCATTGTCTCAGTTTTACTGAAGAGTGGACCATTGACCTTTTTCAAAACGACGAATTGTGTTATCAAGGTCTGGGATAAATTCATCTTGCTAAGAGTGTTTTCATGACTAACTTAGCTTTCGAAGAATTGATACAGAAATTGGAGAATAGTCGTCAGAACAAAGTCGGCGTAGTCTTGGATTGAACTGGGATCTTGAAATCTACTTGTACATTTCAACTTTCTCTCACGTTGCATTCATTCTCATTTCAGAAACACTGGACTGTCATAAACACCTTTCAGAATATTGTCAAGTCCAGCTGTAGCAGTGGAGAAATTCTTTGAAAGTGTGTCAACATTTGACTATGTTTCAGTAGTGTATGTCAATATAAAAAGTATGATGTTCAAGTTTCGACCTTTTTTGAGTTTTAGGCGAGGATGTAGAGTGCGACGGTACGACGATGCGTGAAGATGCAAGTGCGAAAGTGCAAAGTTGTGATACTGTTATCGCTTCTTTGCCTTCGAACTCTTACTGTTGCACCTTCGCTCTTTGTTTTCGCCTTCAAATGTGTATAGAGCTCTTTATCGTCATTTTTTAAGAATTTAAAGACTTTGCCCTTTAATAAAATTCTTCTTTCTTTTATTGTTTAAACCATAGCATTGAACCATTTGGGCAGATTCACTCTGGACAGTGACAGAAGTCTGGAAAGACACACGCCCATTAGAGCGGGCATTACATTTTATATGGAGTACATAATAATAAGGCTTATCCAGCACTGTAAAAAGATACCCGGTATGACATAACCCGGTAAAATAATACTGAACTTTAATTTATAGTAGGCAAGATGGCCGCCACACTGCATTTAGCGCAATAACACCATAGCACCTTCGGCAAATCTCGGACAAGTACGGTACCTGCATCAAATTATGTAGAGAAAAAAATGTGAAGGCGAAATTGTGAAGTTGCGACGACGAAAGTGCACAGTTGCGAAGCAAATAAGCGATATAGAAGTATCGCTTCTTTGCCTTTGCAACTGCGCACCTTCGCTTCTTCACTCTTTGCCGTCATATCTTCGCACTTCAACTCCTTTGTCCTCGCACCTTCGAACTTTTCCCTTTGCAACTTCGCACTCTCGCATCTTTGCCCGATAGGCGAAAGCGAGAATGTCGAACTAAGTGGCTTCATAGTCATACAAAGGAACACCATAATAAATAGTGCAGTAGTGTGCGAATGCATACACATGGTTTTTCTTTGTTAAAAGTTCATAGAAAGTTGTAGAACATCAATTGTATTCAATATAGCTATACATACAGACGAAATTTCTCACTTTGGGTTTTTGGTATGAAAGAACAATATTGCATCTAAACAGAAAACTCGAAGACCACCTGTACAAGTAATGGACAATCATGATCTTCTATTTTCGCAGCTTCTCCCACATGAATAACACATGGGAATGGATGATTGTCTCAGCACGATTAAAAAATTCAGACACTATGATTTTTAATATTGCAGAAAATAAACTTTCGTGTCTAGTCCATTTACGGTCAAATTTGAATCCTTCTGCTTCTCTGCCCGTTTTGTTCCGTAAACGAAATTGGAATGACTGTATAATGTCCGAGGAAATCTTTTATCAAGCCCTTCGGGCTTTATGAGATTTGATCACGTGACCAACACGTTTTTATATCCCGATAGATCTATACATCAAAAACTGAAAACATTTCTCAAATCAGGCGCGTAGCTGCCTATACGCAAGTACGCAAGTGTTACACATCATTAGAGAGAGAGAGAGAGAGAGAGAGAGAGAGAGAGAGAGAGAGAGAGAGAGAGAGAGAGAGAGAGAGAGAGAGAGAGAGAGAGAAAGAGAGAGAGAGAGATTTTATATGGAGAAAAAGAAATTTACCATTCAGTACTACCTGTTTCAAATTATTTTGTGTCTTTAACATTGTTTGTTTTTTATATCTAAATTTAGCAATTATATACAAATTATTTAGTTCTGGTTGTAACGCGCTCTCTGAATGGCCAAAAAATTAATTTACATCGTATAAAGAATGTCGCATACGTCATAGTAAGACTAACGTCAAAAACGTATTTTGTTTAATTTTACGTCATTTTAAAGGTCAAATGACATTTTTTTTTTTAATGAATAGTAAAAAAATTTAATTATCAGCAATGAATTCAATATTTATTAGTTCTATACGATATCAAATAGTTTTAAACAGTTAACGCTTTTTTGTAAACCCCTTCGCGGCTTATAAAGCGTAAACTGTCCCAGACCATTTTATATCGTATAAAACAAATAAATAATGAATTCATTCCTTAATTAAAAAAACATCCAAAATTTAAAAGAAAGAAAGTATTAATAAAAAGCAGCAATAAGCCTGTGTTATCCTGTTTTTCTGAACCATAAATTTGATGAGTAAACGAGATTAGGGTCGCAGAACTATCTAATATTCTATCTATATAAAAAAAAAATGAGTTGCTAAGAGGATCGTGGACAACTATACAATATCGTTCAATCATTTCCGCTGGGGCAAAACTAAAAATTACTTTGAACAAAAAAGATCATATACATGTAGATGATTGAATAAATTTCTTGTCTTACTGATCTTACCAAAATGGGGGACTAAAAAAACACATCTCGTTTAGCTTTAAGATTCCTTGCAATATTAACAATATCATATGCACTAAAGAACTATATAATAAAGAACAATTGCACTTAAGCTATAGAGAATGGGCCCTTTTTCAGTGCCGTTTTATGTTGAAAATATCACCAAATTCCTTTTCCCTCTAGTTGTTAAGCATTGATGTATACTTCTGATTTATACGCACGCTTAAATTTACCAAAATTAGCATACAGTTTAAAAATATGAGGATTTTTAAATGCCTATAAATAATCGAAATCCGGATAAATCAGACTGAACCTTCTTGGGTTGTGTTTATTCATATCAGAGAGAGAAGACATTTAAATCAGCATTGTTCTGATGGTGGATCGATTGGCGCGTTGCTGCATCCATTATAGTGATCAAGGTACTAAGGACCTGTGTAGACTAGCAGGAGTGCAGCAATCACGAACGACGTCTTATCAGCCGATGGGGAACGGGATGGTTGAAAGATTCAACCAAACTTCAATAAAAATGCTAGGTACTCTAGAAGATAAGCAAAAAGAAGATTGAAAAGCGTATGTAAGTACTCTTGTGCATGCATACAACGCTAAAAGGCATGATAGTAAGGATATACGCCATGTTATCTCATATTTGGCAGGCATCCACGTCTGGCAATCGATGCCTACCTCAGGTTAGACTCTGACACGGAACAAATGCGTAGTCATGACAACTATGCAAAAAAACTCCAAAAGCGGTTAGATTTCTCATACATGATAGCTTCTCGTGAAGCAGATAAAATTGCTCACCGCTATAAATCGCACTAAGACTCCAAGGTAAGGAAGGGTACCGTTCTTGTCGGAGACCGTGTTCTCATTAGAAATGTTCGTTTAAAGGGAAAAACAAACTGGCAGATAAGTGGGCCAGAGATACATATAAAGTTATAAATCAGCCCAATTCCGACATCCCAGTGTTTTAGGTTAGGAAAGAGTTTGGGAATGAAAAAACTAAGACATTGCATAGAAATATGCTACTACCCATTTTATATATTCCCAAATTATCTGATCACAGCAAACCTAGCCCAACTTTGCCCAAACACAGTAATCAATCCAAAGCGTGCCAACAACCAGAGAACCTCATATGCAAATCTTCTAGGGTTGATGATATTGCTTCGTTTCAATCTAGTTCTGAGTCTGAGTCAGAGGATTCAGATTCTTGATCATCTGATGGTTGTAACGTTTATTTTATACCTCAGAGACGGGTAAATGTTGCACCAGGTATTGTCAGGTATTCACCCCTTAGTTCTATGTATTCTCAAAAACTCCTAGGTCCATATTTGATGCAGGTAATTCTTACAGTCCTTCAACGATAAATCGTAATGTGTCTGTTGACTCTTTTTCTGCGAGAGAATCACCAATTCTGCGAAGGTCTACCAGACAGAGTAGGCCACCAAATAGGTATGGTGAGTGGCTGAGTCATTAAATAACTCCTGTGTATTTTGTGTAGTGTATTCAGGAGAGATTGTCAAATAGAGTTTGATTTCAGTTTTATAAAGTCTGATTTCAGGTGTAACTTTGATCAAATTGCGTGTAATTTTGCAATTTTATTATTATCATTAAATAATTGTAAAAAAAAATGTCAGGAGGCATTTTCCTTAGCAGGGGAGATTCATAATTCATATATATTTATTTAATGATTTAATGTTCATCAGCGCGCGTTGCTGATAAAACGCATTGTTGTATATATGAATGAGTGCAGGTGTGAATGTTGTGATAAGTAACATGGTTTTTCTTATATGTCTAATTCACCAATGACAGATGACTTTTAAGTCATTAATATGCATGCGTTACCAACTTTATTCACTATATACACGCAAGTCCCGCCAAATTCAGTACCCACAGATTCTACCCTTTACGGTGTTAGATTCATGTACTCCTCATCTTCAAAGATTCAGTATTCCATTTATTATTTAACGTCCTGGACACCTGGTCAGATCCCTGTTTAAAATATTATTGTAAGATCATATTCAGTAACACTGTCGGTAAATTACCGCTATTATGATTGGGAAAACCATTGTGTTTGTAATTAAGGAAGAAGTCTTTTCCGGTTTGTTGTACGGTTAGCGCCGGTAATCGGCAGCTCCCATAACAGTGCTCAGTTTAGGCGGAATTCTGTGTATATTACGTGATATTCTGATATGTGGATTAGTGGAGTCTAATATTAATATGTTTGTGAACGTACACCAGTAAATATGTGACTTGTGAGTGTAAATTTGGCAGCCTAACCATAATGGCCATTTCGTGCAGTCTGAAGTCTATGGTCAGTCAGTCATTACAGAAAATCGGCCAGGTAATTCACCTGTGTAATGTGACACTACGGAGGACCAGACGCGGAACCAGAGCAGGAATACGTGGTCAGAGAGAAATTCGCGTTTTTACAAGTAAGAATTGCAGAGACCAAAACCTAACTTGTTACATACAGCAAGGTGTTAATATTAATAACCTCATTAAGTTACCACTTGTGAATATCGAAGGCTTTTTAAAATCTGGAGGTGAAACTACACACAAAGAAAAAGTCTTAAAAAAGCATAGTAGATCATCAAATTTTGAAAGGCGAATATGTTCTGATAAAAAAACCTAGAATTTTGAAAAAAATCAATTTTCAGTCACTAATACCAACGCAACGCAAACACAATCTTGTGTTTGGTGTTCTAAATTGTCGGTCGATTAAGAACAAGGCTCTCTCGATTAGTGACTACGTCGTTTCAAACAAAGTGGATATTTTTGCAATGACTGAAACCTGGTTAGGTTCGACTTTTGACGATGTCATAAAACAAAAGCTTATACCAACAAGCTATGACTTCCTTCATCTCAACAGAGAAAATCGACGGGGAGGTGGTATTGCTTTATTGTTTAGAAAAGAAATTGACATAAAATACCTTCCTAATAAGGATTTGGAGATCGATCAATTTGAGTACATGGACTTTTCATTATGTCTGGATAAAACATGCATCAGACTGAGTGTCATCTATAGGCCCCCTCCATCAAAATCAAATGATTTACGAACCAGCATATTTTTTGACCAATGGAATTCCTACCTTGATCAAATTGTCACAATTCCCCATGAAACCATTAATACCGGAGATTTTAATTTCCATATCGATGATGAAAAAAGCCCAAATGCAGTAAAGTTTTTACAAACATTAGAAGATCATAACTTGATTCAACATGTTTCAACACCTACCCATAATCGTGGACATATACTTGATCTCCTGATAACAAGATCTGATTCAACGGTGCTTACAGATGAACCTTCTGTGCATGATCCAAACTTATTTGATGCACACGGAAACTCTCTTTGTGATCATTATTCCATTCAAGCAGTGTTATCCTTGGGAAAACCGAAGCACACTGTGAAGGAAATAACTTTCCGAAAATGGAAAAATGTCGATCTCGGGGAGTTATCAAAGGACATCACGCTTGATATACCGAATGATAATTCATCTATTTCTCAAATCGTGGACCATTACAACACCACGATTCATAATGCTGTAGAAAAACATGCACCACTGACGAAAAAATCTGTGTTACTTCGACCGAACACCAAGTGTTACTCTGAAGAACTCCGTGACGCAAAACGCGAGAGACTCAGAGCTGAAAGATTATGGCGTAAGACAAGACTGGAGGTTCATAGACAGATTTTCAGGGACACATCCTCCAAGACAGCAAAACTCTTGTATAAAACCAAACAAGACTATTTTTCCAAAAAGATCGAAGAGTGTGGTAAGGACAACAAACAACTCTTTAAACTATCCAAGTCACTGATGGGGAAAAAACAGGAAACTATTCTACCGTCTTCAACATCCAATAAGGAGTTGGCAAATGAGTTTTCTAAATTCTTTATCAAGAAAGTGGCAACAATTAGAGATGGTCTGAGAAAGCTTACTACCAGTAACACCGAAACATCGCTGTCCGTGGATATTCATTTCAGTGGCGATCCGTGAATGAGTTTTCGACACACAACAGAAGACGAAGTGAGGGCAATTCTTGGCAAAGCACCTAACAAGGCATGTGAACTTGACCCAATTCCAACTTCGATCTTAAAAAAGACCTTAAGTGCCGTGGTTCCATTCATTACTAACATTATAAATGTGTCATTCGATCAATCAGAAGTACCATCAGTTTTCAAAGAGGCACTAGTGAGACCATTGCTGAAAAAATCCGGTCTGGATAAGGAAGTATATAAAAATTATCGTCCTGTATCTAATCTCCCTTTTATCTCGAAAATTTTGGAAAAAGTTGTTGCAAACCGTCTCGACGAACATCTGGACAAAAATTTGTGAAGGGATTCCTTGCAGTCGGCTTACAGACAACAACACTCTACGGAAACAGCACTTCTCAGGGTTAATCATGACATCATGGAGGCTTTGGACAATCAATCGTCCGCTGTAATGGTACTCTTTGACCTTTCAGCAGCCTTTGATGTTATAGATCACAATTCTATTTCAACGGCTAGAGACAACTTATGGAATCCATGGAAAATCCCTGGCTTGGATAAAATCATATCTTACCAACAGGCACCAACGTGTTGTGATTGGATCGGATACGTCAGACCCTTGCCATCTTCAATTTGGTGTTCCACATGGATCCGTCTTAGGACCAAAATTATATTGTCTTTTTTCTAAACCAATTGGAGACATATGTCGTCACCACGGTTTCAAGTATCATTGTTATGCTGACGACACCCAAGTATACATGATAATTAAAACCCATGAAAACTGGAACGGCTACTTTCTACGACTCGAAAAATGTTTGCAGGATATAAGTAACTGGATGTCAAATAATCTACTTAAATTAAACCAGGACAAAACCGAATTGATAATTTTTACAACAAATTCCAATCTAAAAATGTGCCAGTCCTACAATTAAAAGTCGGAGAAAGCGTCATCAACAGTGTAAAATCAGTTCGAAATCTAGGCATCCATTTCGACAGTTCTCTTACCATGGAAAAGCAAGTTTCATACATCATTAAAACTTGTAACTATCATCTCAGAAACAGTGGAAGAATCAGGGGATTTATCTCAACAGACGCTTGTAAGACATTGGTAAATTCCTTAGTAACTTCAAGACTCGACTATGGAAATAGTTTACTTTTTAACGTAAACAAAGGCTCCATGGATAAATTACAAAAAATCCAAAATACCGCAGCTCGACTTGTGACCAAAACAAGAAAACGAGATCATATCACCCCTATTCTTGCTGACTTACATTGGCTTCCTATTGAATTCCGTCCGAAATATAAAATTCTTGTTTTTACCTATTTGACAATTCATGGATTCGCTCCAGAATACTTACAGGAATTAGTTACAATCCGTAAAATAAACCGGATTCTACGATCCGACGGGAGCTTGTCACTGATTTTACCTAGGGTGCGCACTAGCCATATGGTGAAAGACAATTTAGCTTTGCTGCTCCCTATTTATGGAACAGCCTTCCAGTGCGTATCCGTCAAGCCAAATCCGTTCAATGTTTTAGAAAACAATTGAAAACTTATTTTTATAAACTGGCTTTTGATTAATTTTTAAGATATATATTTATGTGTGCGCAAACTTTTTACTATATCCAAATTTTACCATAGATGATTGTAATCTGTCGACATATATTATTTACTTCTCCTTTTGTTTTTAGCTATGCATTTTATGTTTTGTAATGTCCATTTTATGTCCATTTCATGTAAAGCGCCTTAGAGTGATAATTTTATTATATAGGGCGCTATAAAAATTATTATTATTTATATTTATTTTATTTTTGACTTGTCAAACGTAAATTTGATTTAATTGTTCATTAAATCAAGATGAAAGGAAATAAAATAGTGCATTTTTTCTCTTTTTTACTATCATACAACTTGGCATAGAAAAAAGTAATTAATGTTTAGAATCTAACAAGGACTATATTTTTGGCGTAATATTGGCGTAGGAAAATATCATATGTTTCGCAATTCAGAATTGCTGCAGATTACTGAGTATCTTTTAGCATTTTAAAAGCAATAACATTAATGTTGGATTTTTTTTACTAATGTGAATTAATTATATGATACTTGGGTTTCAGAATATGCTTTTAAAATATGATTTGCCTATCAAACTATATTTTTATAAGCTTTTTAAAGCGCCCTTTCTATACATTGATTTTTGTGAAAAATCACTAAAATTAGATTTTCTCTCTTATTAAATGGTCAATATATTAGCTTTTCTGTAAATTTATGTCTTTATAAAAAGTCTTCATAATACATAAAAATCAGAAATATTTCATTATTGGAAGCATAAAAAATAATCAAAAATCCTTCAAAATTTAAGAAAATTAGAGGAAATGCGGGCTAAGCAATATCAATTTTAGTATGAATACATTGTATTTATTCCAATTTAGTAGTATAAGCTGATAGACATTCTGATATTCTATCATTTCATTGAAGAATAGAATCTTCAAATCTTGAACAATTGTCTACAGAACTACAAAGAGCTACACTTATTTTTATCATCCTTTACGTTGAAGAAAAAGGTAGTGACCTTGACCTGACCTTTATGCGAAAACAAAAAGGTCAAATTTGATAAAACTGATAGAATTATTTGTTAATATGATCCGTTTGACTGTGTCAAAATTTCATTAATTTCTTATTATAAGAAGTGTGAAAAGACTCCTTCCTTAAGTAAAATATATGTAGTACATAGAATTGTCTAATATAATTAAAATACTTACAAACCCTTTTCACATACCTAAATAACGTAATTATGAGCTTCCGGAAATTTAAGGGTCGTTCAAACCGGAATAATCGTATATCGTTTATTTGTACCACGTGGACCAGTGTTCGATTGACAGTAATTGACACGTGCTTAAAACTATAAGATCTTCGTTCGACTACAGTCATCATGGTTTACACTCTAAACGGAACATATCATCACTACCACGATAATTTATTGATGGTTTATTAATTTCGGTTTATTTTTAAATGAACATATAATAATTTGTTATATTCAGTAGTATATTCTCACTATATAACTCTATATAGACAAATAGTCAATATTTGTAATATTAGCTCGTCCGAAAAATATTGACCGGTCAATATTTTTTTGATATTAACCGGCTAGAAATAATATTTAGAGAACATTCCCTCTATTTCAAATAATCGCCTTTGATTTGTTGATTCGTAAACGATGACGTATATAACTCTTCGCGACTCCAAAACAAGGTGACGTCATAATAGACAGCCAGTCAAGGCAAGTAAACAACAGACGCGCAATGCGACGGTTTACTATCATAACGGATGTAAGGATATGCGAATTACTGTGAGTAAAATCAGGTAGAGCATCTGTATGTTAATTCTTACGGTCGGCGGAATATCACCAGTGACCGTTTGATGCTGAGGATATTTTGGATATGAACATTACACAAAATTGAATTCATAAATTCTTCGTTGAGCTGAGAAAATAACGGCGATCTGTTTTCAATTACTTTCTTTAATTTTGGATTGTTTCTTCATATAACAAAACGAATGTTGACTGTGTTTTCGGGCAACATTGATTATATTAGCCCCCTTGGGACAAAAATATTGCCCTCCGCTTCGCGTCGGGCAATATTTCGTCCCTCGGGGGCTAATATAATCAATGTTGCCCTCAACCCCTTTCAATATTTGTATAATGTCAAGTAACCTCTCAAGGGGCCTCATATTTTAAAAAAAAAGGAACTTGGACACGATTTTTGTTTAAGATTTTCTTTTTCTTTTTGGGAGTTGATTTTAATCAACTCTCATATGCACTTACTCGAGCAAACCGAAAGTGAAACAGTGTTTGGACCTAAGCACAAATCTATATCGCTAACCACACTTAGTTCTACAAAATAATCGATAAATTCGATACAATGTATTTTGAAACATTGTTTTTCATGAAAACTTATTTAAACCTTGTGAGATTTTAAATGGCACAAACAGTTTCGATATTTTTTAAAGTTGTATGTATTCCTCCGCTAGAGTTCAATGTAGTCTCGTTCAATCAGACGTTCGGCTGTCTCCGTTAACATCCGACAAAACATAGAGTCTCTCTTGCTTGTCGGAGATAAACGGAGACAGCCGAGCATTTGGATGAACAAAACTAGAGTTCAATCTGGCCTGGGTCCATACCATTTCTCATAAATATTTCGATCACTGATACTACTTGCCATGCAAAATAACATATCGTTGATTTTAAAATAAATGATAATCGATAAAATCAACTCCCGTCAGTACTTCAGTACTTTGATTTAATATGGTTTACTTGCTAATTTGTATGATTGACCAAAATTTGAACGTTGGAAGTCAAGTTATGAAAGAGATACAGAGGTAAGAAATCATTATTATGTAATCAAAGTTCAAGTCTTATATTAATTTCGTTAACAAATAATGTAAAGTTTGTATTTACCATTTCTTTCACCAAATGAGCCATGCCAAACAAGGTAAACTGATTCAATGTGTTCACAGATAATATGATAAACAAAAAAAGCAACATTTGATTGAGACTTATACCAATAAAACACATATGACTCATAACAAAGCTCGAGCTTTTTTTTACAAAACAAAGATTTTTCAAACTCTGTATCTTGCTGATAACTTAATATTTGACTTTCTAATTTTGAAAAAGCATTAAAACTATCCATATAAACCATTTTAAACATTAAAATTGGAAAAATAAACTTTTGAATTTTAAGCTCAAACATTGTCCAAGTCCCTTTACATGTAAGCAAGAACGTATATACTATATATACTATATATATGTCTCTGATTTAAGTTGTAGCAACTCCTATGATAAACACGCAAAATACATAGATAGTTACAAAATAATAATTGTGGTTATTTTTAAAAACTTTGAACAATTATTACCTGGGAGAAGTAAACATGACATATTTTTATCGACAAACATCTTCGCGAGCCCTGCTTGTGTTTTGTTTACAGTATATACGCATGAGTATTGGTTTAGAAGGCTGAACCCGTAACACGTTGCGATTTTATTATATATAGGTTATCTGTAATTATTAATTTCAATGAAATGATTAGATTTATTTCATGGAGAATTTTGTAATTTTCTGAAAGTTTAACCATTTCTGTGCCACAGGGCCTATTTGGGCCTATTTGAATATCTACGTTAAGTGCCACAGGGCCTATTTGGGCCTATGGCAATTTGAAAAAGTATACATTAAAATAAAAAATAAAATTACTATATTCAGGTTCTGTTTTTCATTATTGATTTTTTATATTTGCATCAATATACATTGTATGATCTATGTGTTTGGTGAAATACTGCGGATAACGTCACAACGTAAAAAAAATGACATCATAATGATAACGTCACTACGTCACACAGCGCCAACTCGTTGTCTGCGTTTTAACATGGCTGGCGTGTGGTTTTTGTTTTAAAATAGATCCCGATGATTTTTCAGTCAGAACCGGAAAATAATATATGTCCTAATGCTCAACGTGGACCAAAGGAAACATCCCCTCCCCCACAGGAGCAAGACCAATCTTACTTTTTCCTTCTCTGCCAGATAAACCTGGGGCTCGTTTAACATAAGTGACTTTTGACTAAAATCTATATCAGACCAAAATTTGTCATAAGATCTCACCATAGCTCACAAAATTGTTATATCTTTGGATAATCTTAAAAACTGTCAAAATACAGGTCTTAAGTCCAACTTTAACAAGGCGAGATCTAATACTTTGGTCCACCGCCGAAGGCCGAGTATAATTCGAATGCGCGCGACTTTTTATTTTCATGCTGCCGTTAGTGCTGATTTAAAAAAAAAAATCAAATAAAACACATCGGTAATATCCATGCGGTTTTTTTTTAAATTTAAAACATAAATCGGGTAAATAGCTACTACAGATATCATCGTTCTCTGGTATTGTATAATATGCAAGAAATCGAGAGAATATGAATCGCTTGAAGAAGACCGTGTGTCTTTTTTTACTTAGAATTGAAATATTGACAGAGCACCAAAAGAGGCATGTACCTAATATATTTTTTTCATTCAGAGTTAATTAATGAACGACAATGCGATATGCCAAATAAGGAGGAATGGGGGAATGGGGCACTGAAAAAATTACTTTGATATGATCCCAGAACAAAAATTTAGTCAGATGATCAACATTTTAAAAAAAATTCCATCTGGTAACATTTTACGGTAGTTTTCATGCATATAAAAAAACAAAACTATATCTTTGGACAGAAAAACAAGAACTGCATGTAATAACTTATTTGGAGATAATGGTGATGCTTCTTCGACCGTGTTCGAGATCAAGACTTCAGTGCACACCCCCCCCCCCCCCCCTGCGGTTCGAGTCCTATTGATATCTTTTTCGTATCTTCTGTCTCCTTCTTCAGAGCATTTCCAACAGAGACATTCTTTCTTGAAACTAAATTTCAACCGTGTCTCTAAAATTGGACACCTCACATCGTAGACATTTTCACATGAATGGTTCTGTCCGCACGGACCTTCAAGTCATTACCTGTTTTATGGTCACAAAGAGCATCTACTGTGTGTACAGGCGCAAATATAGCGGTAAACGAAGGAAAGATTTCTAGGAGTGTAATATACTTTAAGAAAATACTTTTTATTCTTTCAGTTTATGTATAATTTTAGTATATAAAATATATCAATGTTTTAATCCCAAAATTTTATCATTATTATATTTTAGACAACTCAGTTGGTCAAGCGGATTTAATCACTAAAAAAAACTGCAAGACCACAAGGTGGTAACAAAAACTCCTTAGCTCGAATCGAGATATAGAATCGTAAATGTTTTGCATTTCATAACATATTTCATCGTATGATAATGAACTATGTATAATCGTTAATTTTCTTAGGTCTATGTTGTTTTTAATTCTTTGAATATTAGAACAATGATATAAATCACAATCGTAGTTGTATCGATAAATAAGATAAGATATTAGAGAACATTAAGAACAACACTATACATCTTTTTCCGAGAGTTCAAACGTTTACAACTGACGATCGGGATTGTAAATATTACACCTATGATGTGGTAAAAGTTTTTACTTTGTATGGAATAAAATGTAAAAATTAAGATAGTGTTCACCTATCTGAGAAAAGGAAGATTTTAAAACATATAGATAATTTAAAGCTACATAGTCCGATTTTTTGGCTATGAGAGTATAAAAAGACAAAAATACAGACCAAATATATTAGAAACTTAAACTGCCTATTTACACAAGCAAAATCCATCTCCTTTCAAAGTGTGAAATATTCAAAGTACTTAAAATTTTCCGTATGGAAACACAAAAAACAAAACAATCAAACAAACCAACTCCATCTTGGGAATGTTTAGAAACGGGAACCGTTTGGTTTCGTTCCCGAATGACTGGGTTTTTATTCAACCCGCACGTGATGTATCGATTGTATACAAAACACTTTTCCATATATTAGTGAATAAAATGTACCGACGTTCATTTTTTATTTGATTTTTGTTTTACAAAGTCGTAATACAATCATACCCGTCCTGACCTAAGCAGCGAATATTTATATGAGACTAAAGAAATCAATACAATTTATGTCGTTTGTTTTGTGAATAAATTGTGTACATCACTTTTTCATTGGCTTAATTAACCTGGAAAACTACTGCAATATCTATTATAATACACATACTTAGCATAACCATCGTATAAAAGCGCACACAAAATTTTAAATGAAATCGGACATAGCAGCTTTAAAAAGTTCACGATAAGCTTATATATTATTCTATTTACGAAATCATTAATACAGTCATTTGTATGTGTAAAAACGCATGTTTAATACATTTCGTTGTTTTATGTGCGGACCTAGAAGGGGGTGCCTGGACACCTCCTTCCACCTCTTGGAAAATTCAAATTAATAAGATTACATAGCAAAATTCCCGAAATAGGCCTCAAACCCCCTCTCCAACCTTGGAAAACAAAATTATCCCTCGGACACCCCCTGGAAATGTTTTCCGGATCCGCGCATGCGGTTACAAACATACACGGTATCAATTTTCTCGCTTAATAAAGCAATAGCATGCAGTGTAATGAGAAATGAATATTGAACGGCGTTTTCATCACACAAATTCCCTTTACTGAATTTTAATCACAAAATAATTTATTAATGTATGCCATTGCTTCTTAAAACTCTCTCTATATATAAATAACTTTGCAGGTGATGACTGTTGGAGAGTTTCATTTGTTCGTGTTTTGTACATTGCAGTGCGATACATCAAACTTTCTAAAACACGGAACGCGGGGTGATTCGAAATACCCTCAAATGACTGTACGAGCATAAACTTGGATGGGCGTTTATGCTTGCGCGATTTCATAGAAATGATTATTAAAACGAACAAAGAATTGCTTTCCAATCTAACACAGTCATTCTTTGTCTGTCTGTCTGCCTATCTAACACACATTAAAAATCAATTCCTTTTTTTGCGAATTTCTTAAACTGCATCATGATAAACCCTTACAGCTGCAGCCAGCAATACCCACCTCTTGACCACTAACATATTTGCGTTTTACTAATTAATTAGTTTTTTAAAATTATCCGCTATTAATGACAATGATTCTTACAAAAATGTCGTATAACTGATGCATACAGGCTCTTAAACAATGTAAGTTGGTTATATAAAATTGCTTTAAAACATTTGGTGTTGTGCTTAATTACACATATAGTTTACTGTTGATCTAATATGGTGTGTACATGGTCAGTAAATCTCATACGGTGCGAGAGCGAATGAAGATGTTTTTAAAAATAAATGTCCACATTTTTTTTTTGGGGGGGGGACTTAGTACTGCTATTTAGACAGTATACTTTCGTGATAAATAAATGTATTTGATAATCCCGCCCCATGCATCAACTGAAGATGTTTGGTTCCATTTTTCACAATTTGAGGGAAACTCTGGTGTGACAAACATGATTAAGTTTGCATTGCATGTCATAAGGTTAGAAAAAACAATCCGATGATTTATTAACTTTTTAAAGCCAACCTACTAAACTCTCTCTCTCTCTCTCTCTAATCAGATATATTTTTTATCGTGAAATTTATATATGCAAACAAAGAAATAAGAGATATATACGTCAGATTTTATAGACTAATTACAATTTCAATGATAAACAATCACATGTACGCGTGGATTATAATAAAGGATTGACAGGATAGGAAAGTGATTATTTATACAAGGAAATAAGAACAAGATATGTGATTTTATAGTTTTATTTGGCGAACATTGGCCGTGGCATATTACTTTGTGGGATGCCAATAAACACACAACTTTTGGGCAAACCCACACAAAATCAACAAATGCATCAAAATTTATACAACACACAACATATGTTAAATGGCCACCCCGGGTAAACCGCGGGTGGTTACTTATTTAAATGTAAGTTATATGCACAAAACAATGTGAATCCACATCAAGCAAATATTTTACAAACAAAATGGTTTAGCATTTTACCCCCCTTCACAGTTCAATGGTGACAACTTCACAATAATACAAAGCTTACATAGGCCTCAGTTGCTTTGGTGTGCGCAAGCGCCACATCAGTGCTTATGCCACGACATTTCTTGAAAAGAACCAATAGATACGTCTTCCAATGTTATAATCTGCAAAAACAAAGGAAAAGCCAGCAGCAAAAAAACAAAAAACAAGCATATATCTGCATTGAAAACTTTATTTCCTAAACAAATTGGGAAAGGGTGGGCGGGATATTTAAGGCGGATGCAAGAACTTTACAGCATATAATTTAAAAAAATTCTCCCATACAATTTTTCAACCTACTCCTATTCAGCAACTTTTGGAAAAAGATGTTGATCCCGAGCTTCCAGACTTAAATAATAAAAGAAGGCCGCAGGCCGATCCCGACCAAAATTAAGATAACCCTTTCCCGTAAAATAAAGTCATCGATTTTATATGCATAAAATAGATGGTATTATTTATACAAGGAAATAAGAACAAGATATGTGATTTTATAGTTTTATTTGGCGAACATTGGCCGTGGCATATTACTTTGTGGGATGCCAATAAACACACAACTTTTGGGCAAACCCACACAAAATCAACAAATGCATCAAAATTTATACAACACACAACATATGTTAAATGGCCACCCCGGGTAAACCGCGGGTGGTTACTTATTTAAATGTAAGTTATATGCACAAAACAATGTGAATCCACATCAAGCAAATATTTTACAAACAAAATGGTTTAGCATTTTACCCCCCTTCACAGTTCAATGGTGACAACTTCACAATAATACAAAGCTTACATAGGCCTCAGTTGCTTTGGTGTGCGCAAGCGCCACATGACAGCGAACAATTAAAGGATAGTTCGCAGTCATCCCACACATGGGGGAGCACCCAAGCAACTGAAAAAAGCCCCCACGAACCAATGTTCTCTGGAACAAGTTTTAAGGATATACCTGCCCCAGTTGCGACTGGAAGAATTCTAATCCCCCTTGGAAATTATTGAGGAAGAGCTTATTTCCTAACTCGTTGAGATGGACGCCATCAGGCATCAGAAATTGGGACATGTTTCTCAACAGATCAGGGTGCTTAATGTAACAACCCCCCAATTTTAAAACTGATGAGGCAGCTACCCTATTGGCCTTGAGACGGCATCTCTCCATTGCTTTGTTATCATTAGAATACCTCCATTTATTTCGTGGAAGCATCTGTGACCAAACAAGTGTGGACTGTGGAAATTGAACTTTAATAAATTGTAAGTGGGTTTTAATTTTTTGAATTAATGAAAACAGATCAATAGCCCCAATATCATTCACCCCACAGTGAATAATTAAGTAGTCTGGTGATTCTTCATATTGTGTTAGAAAAAAGAGCTTTCTTTTCAGCTCCAAAAACTTCAAACCTGAATATCCTTGCCACCAAATATTCATATTCAATCTATCCAGTCCTAGATTTGATCCCCCCGGTCTGCATACTGATGCCATCATAGCATTCTTGATAATAGATGAGCCCACACACCACACTGTAACTTCAGGGACCTCTACAATTCCAGCAAGAATAAGTATTGAACCTGATTACTTTTAAAAATTACATCTTATTTGTTCTTAACATCTGACCAATAGGACATCTTATGTATGTCCTATATGCCCTAGACTTCCAACGGCCTGCTTCCATTATAATATCCTGTGTGCACCCAGCCTCAAATGCTAAAGTGGCTGCCCCTATACGAAACGAATGGGCCCTATAATGTCCCTCAACTCCAAGAACATGAAGTGCTTTTTCTAAAATAGCTGAGAACTGATACCTAGTAAGAGGGTTCTTTCCCAAATGAATGAACAATGGGCCTTTAATTTTTGGTCGAACAGCAAGATAATCAATCAAACCTGCTACTGGACACAAAATTCCCTCAATTCTATCAATGACCAGAGAAACACCCTTCCTATGCTGATCAGTTTTTGAGCTTTTTATGAGTACCAAGAGCTTGGAGTAATTAGCTTGAAACTGTACATCTGTCACTTGCAATATTGAATGAACACCATTACCAGTAGACAATGCAAATTCCCCTATTCTGAGAAAACCAAAGAAAGCTAATAAATATGCAGCTCGAAACAACTTTGTTTCATAGGTATCATGACAAATACCTGGTAAAGTCTCCACAAGTTGTTTGAGTAATTCCAAGGTTATAGGTAACCTTGCATCAGCAGACCTACCAATTCTTCTCATACCTTCAAGAACCTTCAGAACAAGGAAGTTTTTTGTTTCATCAACCAAATTTTGAACTTTGCATTGAAAACTAATGGATGATAAGTAAGACCTAGCCGTAGCATAAGAACATTTCTTAAGTGACAAATAAGAAACAAATTGAACAACGTCCCTGAGTGGTGGGGGCCATAAAATCTCGTACCCAAATTCTCTCCGGAAATTAAAAAATGATCTTAGCCCTGTTTCATAAGATGTCTTGGTGTTGCTGGAGATTGAAGCATCTAACAATTTGTTCATTTGAATCTGTAAATCATGTTGACTAATTCTAATGGAATTGGGTCTGGTCTGGTGTGTGCCTCTGGTGCCAACCTCTTGAAGCGGTACCACTGTTTGCGAGACAAAGAATCTGCAACTTTGTTATCCAAGCTAAATATGTGTTTTGCCCTAAATATAACATTGTTCATCATAAGTCTAAAAACCAAATGTCTTACCAATTCCATAACTCTTTTTGATTTGGAAGATTGGGTATTGATGACACTTACTAGTGAAAGGTTATCCACATGGAACTGAACCTTTTTGTGTTGCAACCTAATTCCCCATAACTCTATTGCTAATACTACAGGTATGAGCTCTAAAAAAGTCATGTCCCTCAAGATGTCTTGGTTGTTCCAATGAGCTGGCCACTGTAGAAAAAACCAACTCCCCCTAAAGTAACCCCCACAACCTAAATGACCTGAGCCTGCACTATCTGTAAATAATTGCAAAATGCTAGAATCTTCCCATACAGTATCAGGAAAATATGCTACCCCATTGAAGTGGTCTAAGAACACAAGCCACATTTTTAGGTCACTTTTAATTCCAACTGATAATCTTATGTGATGGTGTGGCTTAAAAACCCCTCTAAATGCATCATACATTCTTCGAATAAAGGCTCTACTAGACCTGATTGCCTTTGAGAAAAAATTCAGCATTCCAACTAATGATTGCATTTCTTGCAACCTAACCTTTTCTCTACCTAAAAAGCTCTCAATTAGGTTCCTAAGGATATTTACCTTTGCTTCTGGGATCCTAATAATCATCTCCAATGTATCTATTTCAAAACCTAGAAATATTAACTTAGTTGTTGGGCCTGAAGTTTTATCATGAGCTAGTGGTACCCCTATTTCTTTAGCTAAGTGACTAAAAGTAGACATAAGAATTGCACATTCTTGACTTCCACACCTTCCTGCAAAAATGAAATCATCCAAATAATGATCTAAGGTATTCAGCCCAGACTTAAACTGTGTCAGCCAATGTAGAAAAGTTGCGAATGTTTCCCAAATTTTGCAACTTATAGAACATCCCATGGGAAGACATTTGTCTATGTAATATGAGCCATCTACCGAGAAGCCTAACAAATCAAAATCCCCTGGATAGATAGGAATTAAACGAAATGCACTTTTAACATCCATCTTCCCTATCAAGGCACCCCTTCCCAAACTGGCAATCATGTCAACTACACCATCAAAAGATGCATATTGAACTGTACATAAATCTGGATCTATAAAGTCATTGATCCCACGATCACTAGGGTAGGATAAATGAGTTATCATTCGCCACCCCCCATCCGATTTTGGAACAATGCCAACTGGCGAAATGTGAAGGTTGGAAATAGGCAGTTGGTCAAAAGGACCCATAATCCTGCCCAGCTTAATTTCTTTACTTATCTTATCCATCAAATGATCATGGTGTTGAGTTGCAGACTTGAAATTTTTTGAATACACATGAAACCTTGGGCCAGTATAATTAATTTCAAAACCTTTGGAAAAACCATTTTTTAAATAATTAGCAGCATATTTGTCTGAGTATGATTGTAAATACTCATCTAACACTTTAGTTCTAATAGGGGAAGTTCCTAGGGCCCATATATCTTTGTGGTCTTGGGGTTTGTGTTGGGTGTGACACAGGGGGTCTAAACTGGGATTGTCCCTGCAATGGTGCCCTGGGGCGATTTGTGGCCTTGAACACATGGTTAGAAAGGGGACACTGGTATTGTGGATGAGCCCCTGAACATCTTATACACTTATGCATGTACTGACAAGACGGTCTGTCACAAATTCCCTTGAAATTGAAATTATAGCACTTGTTAAATGCTGGGCTATTTGGGCTAAGTGTAACTTTAGATTGCGGAGATGATGTCATAAACATCAACCATAACTCATAGTCTACTTTCGACCATTGTTTGGTGGGATCGATACTGCGGCGAAGTCTAAATTGTTCATCATATTTCTTCCAGCCCAAATCTCCCTCCCCACATCTTGATGCCCCTAATCTAATGTCATGCAAATATTTCAGAAGACCTTGAAAAGATTCTGGATGGGCCGAAGCATAGATACTTGCATAAACTAAAAATGCATCTGTCCATCTACTGATAGATTGAATCTTTATGCTGGGCCTAACTACCTCTCTTGTGACCAACTCACCCTTATCATTAAAAAATATTCTTTTCTCTGAAGATTCCGTCAGAGAAGTATTATCAAGCAATAAGCTAATGTCAATGTATGACGAACTGATAATTTTTGATTTCAATGAGTTAGAGACATTGCTAGATAACAATGTATGAATGCTATCGACGTATTGACTTTCAACACCAATGCTTGTACCTGATTGAATAGCTAAAGCAGGAACAGGTGTTGGGGGCAAACTTTGGTTCACGGTTGCCACAACTTCACTTTCTATTGCGATGGCGCATTCCCTGCTTCGTGATGGACCTGGTTCCTGAGATGCCTGATCGTCAGTGGATGGAGCTGATTGCTCGGGTCTTGACCTCTTTGACCTTGATCCCTTCCCCTCGTGGTGTCTGCAATTCCGCTTATTGTTTTTTGGTGGCATTTCCGCTCATTAAAATGAACAATACACATACAATAACTCACTTGAAATTAAAAACACGATTTTTAAAAAAAAATACAAATTATATGTTTAGTGCCTACTGATAACACCCTGCTTTTAATCCGGCCCCATCAATAGAAAATATAGACGCCAGATTAAAATTAATGTAAAACACAATTAACTTGTCTATCCGTTAATGAAATTTTATATATATTTAAGGCGGATGCAAGAACTTTACAGCATATAATTTAAAAAAATTCTCCCATACAATTTTTCAACCTACTCCTATTCAGCAACTTTTGGAAAAGGATGTTGATCCCGAGCTTCCAGACTTAAATAATAAAAGAAGGCCGCAGGCCGATCCCGACCAAAATTAAGATAACCCTTTCCCGTAAAATAAAGTCATCGATTTTATATGCATAAAATAGATGGTATTATTTTTAAAAAATGTACGTATTTGTTAAAGCTTGGGAACATGCATCATGAATGAAGTAATTCATTTGTTTTGAAAGGCGTGGTTTTCTTTACATTTCTTTTTTATTTGGCGACGCTTAAAAAAGGAAGAAAAAAAAGAATGGCGTAACGTCTTATTTGAAATGACAGAGAAAAGGATAAAAAGCCACTGTTTTCGATAATAACATTAGAAATTATCAATTAATCACAAAACTGCATCCCGCAACGCTAAAAAAATGGTACGGCGCGTTGTGTCAGATTGTTACGTCAAAACATGAATTTGATAACGTCATGCTTGGCACTGAAGCGTAATAACGTCTTTTTTGACGTGGCAGCGAAAGGGTTAAACATTCTTAAGTAATACAAAATACCGAACCCGATCGGAAAATTTTTCAAGACGGATTTTTGATAAAATGCGCCGTACTTTCTCTTTAATAAAAAAACTAAGACAATATTACTTTGTTCGATTTGGCAGATAACACAGAATCGGTATTCATTTGTCTGCACTGTATTTGAAAATACATATAAACCATAAAATAAAGCGCTGGTCTGAAAAGGTTCCCAATTAAACATGTAAAATGTTTATACGTGTATATCAATTCTGCATTATGTTTTTATTGCATTATTTCTAACAAATATCAATAGTTTATTTACTTGATTTTTAATTGAGTGTCGCAACGTTATTTTGTGTGCATTTATGATGGCGCTCAGATATTGTAAATGCGCTGTTGATAAATTCACACGCTCTTTCTGAATATAAAAACCTTTAGTATTTAAGTAACATGGTCTTATGAGGTATCAAACAAAATGCTTGGATCCGCCTCCACCGCCTGCTGATAACTGTTTACAGGGGGTTTACACTGTAAATCCTCACTCTTCATTCCGGTAACTCGAACACCACTTTTTGGATTGTTGTAAATGTTTGGCTCAATCCTGACAGAGTCACGTGACCCCATCGCTGGGTCTTCCGGGAAATAATTGTATGGCAACAAGAAGAAGCTGAGGTCCATTCCTGGTGTGTGGGTGACGGGGAGATCCTCTGTGTGGGGAATGTGTTGGACACCCATACTCACCCAGGCAACCAAATCCTACAATGTCATTGCAAATGCAAAACGATAAATTATTAGGGATGTCAATTTTACTCGGTTGGCTTATTCGATTTATCCGAAGCTCTAGTCGAGCGATAGTCGAGTACTCGATGATATACATGTAATTGAAACTGTGGGTCCTTTTCAAATCAAATAATGCTACTGACACATACATCTTATCTTAAACTAACAAAAAAAACATTTTAAAAACTTCTGATGTTTTATGCTTTTATATTCTTTTTGATATAAATGAAGCCCTTAAACTGCCGTGTTAGGAAAAAAATTATATTTTTAAATTCTATTCACACGTAACCGACTAAGAAAATTTTAGTCGATGATCGGTAAGACCGAGCGATAGTCGAGTACTCACTGACATCCCCATAAATTGTTAACACATACAGGACATGTACTTGTAATTTAAAAAAACTCTTTTTAATTCTTATAAATGTAGAAAACTGTTTTACATATTTTATTCTAGTATATGCACATCATGTACATGGGATGATTCTTACGTTAAAAAAACGATCTTACCTCATCAACTATATTTTCGTCATCATTAAGGAATTCTTCGAAATTAACGACTGGCGATAAAGAATCCATTAAACTATAAATAGTGCTACTGGTTCTCTCGTCTTCCTTACGCTTAGTGACCGCCATCTGATATCGCATCCAGGCCATGGCCGGTTCGTTACCCACATTTTCAGGCAACAGTTGCTTGCTCATTCCTCGATTTAGGAGTCTATATGACTTGGGAACCCCGAACTTGTTACTTTTCTGATTGCTATAAAACAAGTGATACTTAGGAGTATCGAAGTTAAATTTGTAAGCAGCTTCCCTTTCTGTCTTCTTTTCAGAAACCACAAACTGTCCTTGAGTAAATTTTGCGTTTGAGTCTGAATTGAATTGATTGGCAGATTCTGTAGTAGAGATATCCAATGTTCTGTAACGGTTTTCCGTACCGTGAATGTCCACGTCCACCTTAAAGCTGAACATATGATGATGTAGGTTTCCGTTGATATTGTCGCTGACTTGAAAGCCAAAGTTACTGGCGTTTGCAGTAAAAGGGGTAGCTAGAATGTACCCCATTGAGACTACTTTAACTTCGACAGCGCCAGTGTGATAGAAGATGTAGTCTATCAGATAACTGTAATTAACCACAGTGAGGATCGAACGAAGAATGAGAACACTGTTAGGGAGACCTTCGTAAAAGGTGCCATGGAATGACATTGGCGCATGGTGCCTTCGAAGTGGCATTCCGGTGTTGAACTCAAAAAGGCAGAATGCATTCTGAATAGTGACTTGTTGTTCGGAAATCTCCATAACGTGGGATGCTGGCAAGAAGGTCGCATGAGAAGGGCAATCGACGCCTGGTACTAAGTTTTTACCCCGTGGTCCTATTAAAGACATGGTATCAAAGAAATTTGAAAACATTTGTGTGGGGGTTTTCCCTGAGTAAAATACACTTATTTCCTGAAGACCAATTTCATAAACAATTCTGTCGTTCTGAAAACGAATGTCGTACAGTTGCGGGCCTCGAGTACTCGACATCCTAAAGTCGAAATCCCAGTTCATGTATTTTACGTGCTGACCTTTGATGCTGTATCGTTTTCCACTGGGTTCAATCGAAATTGGTGGAAGTTGCGATGACTTTGGAACTTCTGTGCCTCGTCTGTACATGGTGGAAAAAAGTGAGTTTGACATAACCGGGAATGAAATCTTCATCTTTGGCAGATTGTTATCATTGTATTGCTGCATCAAAACATCTAGGGAACTGAAAGCGCGATCATTGTACCATACTTTATCAATTGCAAACAAAGGGTCATCCATATCAACTAAAACGGCAAAGTCAATAGGATGAAGAATGAAAAATTCTACAAACTGGAACATCCAGAACCAAAACAGACGCCTATTACGACCGCTGACTGCGACAGACATGGGAGAAACGTATTTATAAGAAAGACATGTATCACCGCAGTTTGTGAGTGTCCCTCCGAAACTCTTGAGTAGAAGCTGCCGGGCCTTGTTGTCTGTTTCCTTTGTGATACTTTCTACAGCTTTACCATACTCGGGACCCGTGATGGGTCGATATTGGAAAGGGATATCGTCTTTCCATATTGTATAATGGGTTGGTTTAGGTAGTGGAGTCACGACTAGTTCCATAATCTTTTGAGTTTGCAAATCTCCACGGAATATGATGACCCGGGCTTGTCTTGGTGGTTTTTGTCCAGCCCCACGTGCAAGATAAGAAACGACATCTGCTTTGTTGGGAAGATGGAGCTCTGCTGTGAAGATATAGGACGATTTCACTGTGATCTTTTCGGGTTTCGTTAAATTCAGATTATTTTGCTTGAAAAGAAAATCCATCAGGCCTTTGACTTCTGTAGATGTTAGATCATGGAATATAGGGGGGTCTTCTGGTTCTGAGAGATCAACGTTAAGACCAGATGAACAAGCCTCAGTGCCGTCACCCCTCTTCATTACACCCACTACTACAAGTCCAATCAGCAGTAGGATTATGATAATTCCAGAAAAAACCGCAAGGTTGCGGAAACGCCTACCGTATTGATAGTGTTCCTGTGCTTTGACCTCATAGTCAGACTCAGGATTTTTTTTATTTGTGTTTTCTTTTGGTGTATAATCTTCCATTTTTTAATTATATCTGAAAGAAAACATAAAAATAATTAACTATCAATGTGTTAGTGTAGTGTGCCAGTGTTTTAGAGACGGTATTTCAACATAGTAGGTTTTAATGGTAATATTACTCTTGAATTCAATTTCCCTAGGTGATAAATCCTGTTATACAAGAAAATTTCCCTTGAAGAAATCTGTCATTCATGCCTATATTCATGCAATTCCCCAATATTTTTAATGCAGTATTTAAAAAATTGGAAT
The DNA here is from genome assembly GCF_025612915.1 of Magallana angulata. Classification (NCBI taxonomy): domain Eukaryota; kingdom Metazoa; phylum Mollusca; class Bivalvia; order Ostreida; family Ostreidae; genus Magallana; species Magallana angulata. The sequence continues at coordinate 33,505,162 of NC_069119.1, read as the reverse complement.
GTAAAAAAATTAATTTTCTCGAAAAAATGTCAACCAGACGCTACAAAAGTGTTAACTTGATCTGTAGTTTGACATTTTGAAGCTGTTCAGCAAATTTCATATTATTCCTCAAACGCATAAAGAAAAAAGTGTGGAAAACTGAAGTGGGACAGACAGACAGACAGACGGACGGACAGACAGACGGACGGACTGACGGACGCAGAGGAAAGCTACAGTCCCCTTCGGTGAAAACCGGTAGGGGACTAATAAGAACATAAATGAATTTATTGAAGGTATCACAACACGAGTTTGATCGAACACCTGTTTACCTGGTGTGAAGAATACCAATTTGATTGGTTAATATAATAGAAAACCTGTTCAACAGGTATTCTCGTAAGGTGCGCAAGATTTGGAAAAGAATCGAGTTTTAAGTCAATCGAAGTCTCTCTCTCTCTCTCTCTCTCTCTCTCTCTCTCTCTCTCGTGTGTGTGTGTGCAATCAGACGTTTCCCCACTCACTCGCCCTCACCAAAAAAAAAAATCAAGTTGCTGTCCTTTAAAAAAGGACTACAATACGTGGACCATTTGCATGTGTTTCCAACGGAAACGTAAAAGCCGATTCCACCGACTCTAGCCCTCTGCTTTTAACCACTAAATTTGTACGTTGAACTTGTATTACGTATACATGTATGTATAGCCCTGACTTTTTATCTCAGAATTTAAAGGATTCATACTTCTAAAATGACAATGATCTATCAATGAATGAAGTTTGCATGTATAGTATCAGGCATTCGGTGAATTCTACTATTTGCGCACACATTACGATTCGCACTACTTTGTTAACTATGCAGTGACAGCTTTGTGTAAATTAAATATTTCATATTTTGATGCATTTTTCTTGAGATTTAAACTTTGATACAGTGACATAATTATTCAATCACACTTAAATGCTTAAAAAATTTAATCGGGAAGTTCACTAGCCTCGCCTACTATAAAAGTAAAGTTAAGTTACATGTGTATTCGGAAAACAACAAAACATTGAAAATTATGCTATTTGATGCATGTTGTAGTTTCGGCATAACATTAACTTATTTCATGATACTGATAGTTCATATCACATGCCAATCATTTCTTTAAAAGGAATACTTTGTTTCTATACTGTTTACCGACAACTTTACAATTACAGCGCCTTTGAACTTATGTGTGCATATTGCACGGAATCCCGATCCCGATTCAGATAAACGTGTACTAGCCTGGTTCCCTGAGCTACCCATTACGCACAGGAACCAGGCTAGCTCATGCGCAAGCTGAATTTTCCCCGTGGCATCCGGTTAAACCTCGCTTAAATATTTTCTGCGTGGACCTCAGGGTCCACGCGAACACCCACCCACACACACACACAAGAAAATTGTTTTGTATGACTTCTATTATTATTTAACTGCACTTCTGAGAGCGCGTCTGCCTCTTTGTAGGTGCTGGCTTTTTTTTCTAATAAATTATTTATGTTCGTTTGAGTTTTAACGTATAAGATTTCAAGGCTATGTTAGTGGAATTTTTCTCAACAAAAGTTCATAGCCTCGAAATTCTTTTCAAAAAATATAAGGTAGATTTAATGGGCACTCTTTAAACACTCGGTCTTTTTAACTACATGAATGTTTATTAAAAAGCCATTTAAAGCCAAAAATCATCCGCTTGAAATTGAGTTACATGTACGTTGAAGTAATTTCAGTAATGTTGATTTTAGGAAATGAAGGGATATTGTATTTATACCATATTGTTAATGCAGTAAATAAAGATCTAATAAGAATGAATTCATTTACCGTAATATCTTTCTAACAGACGGCAGCAACAACAATTTTAACAACAAACTCAGTGAAATATAGATTTGGTCCTTTTTTGTAATAAAACAGGAAACAAACTAAATGAAATAGATAAATAAATTTGATTTTTTCAAATTTCGCACATCGGTTTCAAAGTTAAAGAAAGTCTTCCCCTTTTAAAAGAAATATACCTTTGAACTTAATGCATTGTTTGTATTTCTCATTGTCATTATAAAGTACCGGGCAGTAAGAAAGGCGGCAATACCAAAATGATTATTAAAAGAATTTTCCTTTTCAACTGTGAACTTATTTTGAAATCAATATATTTTGAAGTTCATCAATGAACCTTGTATCGAGTGTATCGTGGTGCTACATGTGTACATACATGTAGTAAAATCAAAATATCGTCTCAAAATTCGTATTAAAAGCGGTTGAAAACTGTGTATTTTTTATAAAAATTTACAGCATACTCGAATATAACGGACACGAATATAGCGAGTTTACGGCTATAACGAATTCTTTTTCATGTCCAGGCAAATTTCTTATATAAAACTACAGAAAATTGCTGTACATAACGAACACGGCTATAACGAATTAACGTGGAAAACGAAGTCAATCTAAGACCCCCGCTGGCAAAATTATAACATATTTTACCTTTTTTATAACAAATATTTTACATTTCAAATCTCATTGAAGATATATGCAATTTTAAGCTGCATTTATAAAAAACTCAAATTCAAAGAGTATACGAATATTTTTTTGTTTGAATTGAAGTGAAATGGTGTATTGACATTGAAATAACAATTTTTGTAAATTACGGCAATAGTAATTTTATAACTTATGATAGTTTGGAAAACTACCAGCTAATTGTTTTATAACGAATTCGCTATAATGTTACATACGAATTTGTTTTAAACGTATAGCGTTTTACGGCTATATAAAGTTTTGTCTATCGTTCCTTGAAATTCGTTTTAACGAGTTTTGCTGTAATGGTCAAACAAACATACCTCTCTGAGTCCCACTTTCTATTTGACATTCGAAACATCTATTTTGATATTCACTTTTCCTGACCTGTTTCTAAGCTCATTAATATGACTTGTGTGAACAATATTCTATTATTCTAGTCACGATCCTACTACAGATATCGTCTTATTCTTTTAATCGAAGTGCGTCGATGGTGGATTTGCCCAACTAACAAGATAAAAATATTATACAAATCCCCCTTTGAGCTGTTTTTTTTTATTGCATTAAGATAACCATATTTCTGAAATGAATTGCAGATGTCTTTGATTATATTATTAATTTAAAATTTCCGCTCTTCTATAGAATTGGATTGAAGATGAAAATAGAATTGGCTAACATCCCAAACCCTTCTCTCGTTTGTTCATAGTTAACCACATCAGAGCATCCACGTGCACCTTTAAATATATCAGTTCAATTTAGCAAGTGAGAATCCTTCTTTTTTTTCTTTTTTTTATATTAATTTTTTTTTACAAGTTCCCAAAGTTCTTTTACACAATAGCAATCTACAAATAAGTGTTCAATAGTCTCATTAACTCTTTTACAAAAGGAGCAGACTGGGGATTCTTTAATCTTAATCTTGTGACGAAAATCATTTGTTGGTATTATTCTGTGTAAAATTTGAAATTGTAGCCCATTGTAGTTTTGACTCTTTAGTAGTTTTGAAAGGAAGTTCAAATATTTTGTTCCACTCTTTGTTGTTAAAAATAAAGCCCCTTTCAAGCTATTTATTTACAGATGTAATTAGCTCTCTTTTCTCCTTAATAAGTTTGTTATACATGTCTTTGCAACCTTCTTTATTGGTGAAGAAGATATTTATGTGACTGGGTATACTTGGGCAAGACTTGTATTTGATTTCATTTATATTGTCTTTATCTAATTTTTCAAATATTGCTCTCTTTAGGCTTGCATTTTCAATAAAATTTGTTGTTATATTTTGGTTTTCTATTGTTTCTAGACTAAGAAAAACATCCTCATTATCAAAATGATCTTGTATATGTATAAAACCAGCATTAAAATAGTGTTTTAGAAAAAAAGAAGTTATTAACTTTTATTTTTAGCTCACCTGAACTGAAAGCTCAAGTGAGCTATTCTGATCACATTTTGTCCGTCGTCCGTCTGTCTGTCTGTTTGTCTGTCTGTCCGTCCGTCCTTCCGTCCCTCTGTAAACTTTTTACATTTTGAACTTCTTCTCTAAAACCGCTTATCCAATTTCAACCAAATTTGGCACAAAGCATTCTAATAGGAGGGCAAATATAAATTGCAGAAACAAAAGTCCGATCTGTATTCAAAGCGGAGAAAACCTTGAAACTGTAGAAAAAGGGGGGGGGTGCATTTTTAAAAATCTTCTTCTCAAGAACTACTGAGTCCAATTCAACGTAGTTTAGCATAAATTATCCTTATGGGAAGGAAAATATAAATTGCAAAAATTAAGGGCTAATTCTGTTTCAAATCTGAGTTATTAGGAAAATAATAATAAAGGAAAGGCGTGTTTCAGCTTCGGGTTCGGCATCCGGTAAAATGGGTAGGCAAGACTTGACCTGGGAAAAACAAAAGATTGGCAGTTATTAATCTGCCAATCTCATAAAAATTTCAGAATATTTGATGGACCAGTATATTTGTAAAATAATGCGTATTTGGAATTGATGATTGCCGACCTGCCCTGGCTTTTATTTTGCCACGGCCCGGGTTTGCATACCCATTTTACCAAGACTCGTATTCCATACTTCTAAAACGAGGTTCTTTGTTTAAAGCAGCCATGACATTATACGAAAAAAGGGTCGATCTGACTATGATGAATTTGCTTGTTATTTGCTTGTTATGCAATAGTTCGCGTATGAAGGGAAATTTTTGAAACATGCAAAATATATTGGTGCCGATTTTGTGAAGTAAATTGACGCTAAATATTTCAATGCGTTGACAGTTTTCACACATGACGTTGGTGTTAGCTTGTTCTGATTTTCGTTTCGTTTTCATTATTTATGCTTTGTAACCTGGGAACTATCGTCTGTATTTCGTGATTTTTACGTATCAAATCAAACAGAGACTTCGGTAAATCAAACAGTTAACTGTTTACCTGCGCAAATTAAGCAAAATCTGATGTATCAAAAAAGTACTGAAATACAATTTATTCTATCGGTAATTCGGCATTATCTTTTGCGTAATGGTAGATTAATGCAGTAGGTTTTGTTGATATGCTCGGCATTTTCTCGAGTTTATTTAGTTTAAATAGAGTTTGATATCGCTGACGGAAATATGTAGGTACATACATGTATATATATGATTCATTTCGAAAAAATAAATTTTGTTCTTTTTTTGTTATAGTGCATGTTTCTTTTGTTTAATTGTTTACAATTTCTATTTACTAACCATATTTGAGTGTTAAGCTTCGCATTATAAGCATGATACACAGATTTGCTCACAATTCTATGTTTGTACACAGATCTTAAAAACTAAAGATTAAAAAAGTAAAAAATTTGTCAATATTTATTAAGAAAATTTTCTCAGTCTGTTCTTCCAGAAACCAACTTTAACAACTATTGTAAACTTAACCTTTTTTCGTAATTATTACTCCTACTGTACATGTGATCCTTGACTGTGTTTGTGTACATTTGTATAAACTGATTTTGAACCTCAAATACCAGTGAACTGGTCTTGAGTGAATAAAAGAATTGAAAATCTTAGGCCATTCTTTTTTTCCATTTTAAATGCTGAATAGGAAATACCAAGTTAAAAATCTTAAGCTGAATGTAATAAACTCATGTGAACAAAATATGGCTCAAACATAGGCGAACTGTAAGCTCTGTATCTTGCTTATAATTCTACGATTGACTCTGAAATTTTGGTTGAACATTAGAAATTCTATATGAATTAGAGTATGTTAAATACTTGTACAAACAAAATCAAAGAATGATATTCTGTATATACCTACTCTCTGGGGCCCCTCTTTATACAATAATTTTGATAGTTTTTTAGACACGAGTAAATAAAAACGACATCTTTAAAACAGTTTCCATAGTTCTGACACATTTCTGTTGCGGGAATAAAGTAATTATCGCTATTCCTTAGAAAATATCACAGCGAAAAAATTATCCTGGTTTGTACGCGAGGTAAATAACAGTCATTTAATTACAATGGAGAAGACAAATCAAATTTTTGAATGTTTTTAATTTGAGGAATTGAGCACATTGAGGTATAATTTTCTTCTTCACATTTATACATGTAGGATTTTTTAAATAAAATACAATAACTATTATATTTTCTTTTTAAAAATACAATAACTAATAAGTAGTTGATGAAAAAAATGTACCTATATGCACTCATATATTGGAACATTCATAACTTCTTGTCTGGTTGCTTTTACGATTAAAATCCAGCTGTTAAAAATTTCTTTCCAAAAAATATTTTTTATATTTGTACATAAATTAGATGTAAAGTCCATACCTTTAACCCAAAGGTTTTTAATTTTTGTTTGTAATTCTGCCTCTAAGAGATTTATCCATTTTGTGTCTGAGACAATCATTCTTCTTATCCAACTAGACTTTAGAGCAGAGCTTAAATCTGTAAAATCTATCATTTTTAAACCACCATATCCATATTCCTATATAATAGTGTTTTTTTTTAACTTTGTGAATAATGCTTCCCCATAAAAATTGGTAAATTTCCTTATTTAAAGTTTTTGTAAAATCAGAGTCTGGGTTAGGTAAAGAGAGCACCGGATGATTTAATTTGAGCAGAATCAATGTTTTTATTACTGAGATTTTACCAATTGGGGTTAGTTTTCTTAATTTCCATTGGTTTAAAATCCTTTTAATTTTTGACAGTTTAGGCTCATAATTAAGGCTAGACATCTCATCTAGAGTTACAGAAAATTTTATTCCTAATTAATCAAAGGCTGAGTTATTCCAATTTAGTTTTTATCTTGTATGGTGAAATACATTTCTTGAAAATTGTTTACTCCCAATCCAAACCATTTTAGTTTTTGTGTAATTAATTTTAAGTCCTAAAATTAAGGTCTGCAAAATAATCTAAAACCCTTAAAATACCATCCATAGACTGAGGCGAACCATCAAAAATAAGAGAGGTGTCATCAGCATATTGAGAAAGCTTATATACTATTCCATCTATAACAATTCCTCTAATATCCCTATTATTTCTAATTAAAATCCCTAAGATCTCCGCACATAATAAAAAAAAAGGATATAGAGAAATGGGGTCACCTTGTCTACACTATATGTTTAGACACGCTCGAGGTTCATGGGGGACTAGAATGGATGCCGAATTTATCTATTTAAAATGAAAACAGACTGTGAATTTTCAACTTAAAATTCAAAGCAGGGTCTAACTAGAAACATATCATATATTCTCATGCAGAAGACTCCAAATGTAGACACGAATACCCTGTAGACATAACATCAAGTAAATAAAATTGTATACTTCAGACTTCAGAGTAGTTAAAACATGACTTTAATATTTTTATGTACTGATCATTGTATTATTAGAGTGGTTAAATAGCAGACCAACGGGTACCCGGTAGATGTACTTGTACATGTAGGTTGCAAGTTAGAACTATGCGTACCACTCTACCAGTTCACATAATTTTTCTTGTTTAGCAGTTATGATGTGTACTTAAATTGTCCTTGTTAATGTTTTAAAATGTAATTTTTATATTCTCTTTTTTTTAATCTGACTACTGGCAGTACTGGCGTGCGAGCAGTTCTCGCCCAGGACCATTTCCCGCTGGTGCATTGTTACATTATATTTTCGTATATAATTTTATGTGTTGATAAAATGACGTAACAATGCACTGATGAGAAATGGTACTCGGCAAGAACTAATCGCACGGTCAGACCGGTTTGAATACCAGTGTCAGATAGCTCAGTTGGTAGAGCACCTGACTAGAGATTCAGGGGGCCAAGGTTCATATCCTTGTTTGGTCCTTCATTAAGGTCTTCCGTTTCCAACGGAAGACCTTGTACTGATTCTGATGGTTCTTCTTCATTATAATTTTTCTTCTTCTAGACGTTTTTAAATCCTCAATAACTTATTTGTTTGTCATCCGATTTCCGTCAAATTTTCACGGTATATTGTAAATTAAATAAGGTTGCTAGAGCACAAAAAGAATTGATATCGCAACTTCCAGTTTTGAGTTATTTCCCTTTTTCTAAAATTTTAGGGGCATTAGTTTCCAGACAAAGGCTCTGAAATGGTCCGTAGCAAATAATTTATAGTTAAAAATCTTTATTATTGACACTTTGAATATTGTCCTCTGATTTTTGTATTTAAGTTTTTTCCAATTATTCCACTCGAATTAATCAATCGAAATCTATGTTCTAAAAATAGCAAAAATTTTCTCTTGGTTTAGCTTCGTAACTTTTTAGTTTGAAATATTTCCTAAATACATATAGAACTAAAGTTGTGCAGAATGTTAAGGGCTTTCATTTGACACCAATAAAAAAGGGCTGGCTCCTTCAATTAAGGGCCAGTAGCCTTTAAAAGGTTTTGCTGAATAACTCAAAAACGGTTAAGATTTCGATATGGCTGTCGCTGGAAAAGTTGTTTGTTGGGATCTTATAAAGATCGTTACAATGTTATTTTGAAAGTGATTTGTGTAGTATGAGTGTAAAAAGCTTTACATGTTAACATGTACCTGTTTTCATTTGGCAACTTAACGAAAGTCTTTGTGCTTAAAGTCACCACAGAAAGTATGCTGGTTTATACAGGAGGCTTTAATTCATGAGAAAAAAAATTAGAGCACATGCTGTTTTTTATTATTTCTTTTTTAAGAATTCCGAAGTTTAAGTCCTTGTTGCTTATTTCTTATGGTGCACAGTCCTTCAAGACGAGAATCGGAAAACAAAACATTCTTTTTCTTCTCTAGTAAAACACAAAATACGTATTGAAAAAAAATTCTATGCATTACATTTTAGTTATCATACTGCATGCATTTAAAATCCACCTTGAATCAGAGCTGTGTGCGTATTATTACGTAAGCTATCCCTCGCCCGCGGCCGAGAAATTCGGTCACCATGGTCGCGGCTGGACTACCTAGCGGTAAGCGGTTATCCAATACACGAGCGTTGCGTCTCTCATATATGAGTTAATTTAGCTTCGAACCGAGGAATTGTTTCAGTTTTGATTACGTACATGTAAAGGTTTATTCTTCAATTGGATTAAACGATAGGGTGTCAATTAAAAAATCGTTCAGTTAATTAATAAAAGCAATGCCATTCTCAATCTAATGCAATATCAGACATATAGATCAACTGTGGGTTTAAAGTAAAAAAAAAAAAAAGTTTCTATTTGATAGATTTTAGTCATTAAATTGCAAACTTTTCAAATCTTCCTAGGTTCTGAGCTGTGCGTGTGTATGCGTTCAATCGATCTTTACGTAATCTATCGTTCGCCCGTGGCCGAGGAAATCATCCGCGGCTACACTACCTAGCGGTAAACGGTTATCTAATTAAATACACAAGATTCGCACCCGCACACTTACATGAATATGAACTTGTTTGAGTTTATATAGCCGTAAATACACTGTACACTGTTTTAATTATATGTTATAAAAGTTTGTTCATTTTGTATCTGTTTAAATTAAACATTGGAGAATGAATTAAAAAGTTGTTCTGAAAATTAATAAAAGCGATATTACTCCAAATCGGAAATACTCGTCAGACATATTTGAATGGTTGGTTTGAAAGTCTTAAATGTTTTAAAAACTGTACAAATAATGTTTTCAAACAACAACAAAAAACCACACACACAAATATTAAAACCTTTAAATAATGATTATCACTCGCACATGGCCGAGGATATCCCGCGCAAGTGACATCTTCTACATTTACCTTATCACGCGTGCATGTTTGGTATTTTGTATGAACGCAACTATTTTTATTATGTTTTCAACTATTATATTGGTTTAAGGTAAACAGATGAATTTATGTTACTCGTACAGTTGATTTAGCATTGATTTATACGACAACGTACAAGGTAATTTAAAAATCAAATCAAATTATGATCAAAGTTCCATGTTACATGTTTGCAGTAGGTGCTGGCACGATAAAAGAATGCCCTAAATTGAGGCATTCGGTGATTATTTTAAAGAATATTCAATTGAATTTTGAAACAAGTTTTGTTTAGATTCTATCGGTCATATATAAATAACTTCTGTAGTGTTTCTACATGGTCGTTCGATCATTTCATTGTGAAAACGAACTTATTTCTGTGTTGCCCTCCCACCGCCCCGCTGCCAAGTGCTTTTTTTTTAAATTCCAGATCTGTCGAAAATCATTTGATAGTGACTTATTCTTATGTTTAACATTTCTCCTGAACGTGTTTCTCTTTCCCACCCGTTTTTTTATTCGGTCAGTCTATGTAAATTTCAACTTTCTTTATTGCGTAAATTCAATCGCCACGTGCTACCGAAAATCTTGTGTCGCTTCTGGAGCTGCGTCCTCACGGCGATCCCGCTGCGTCATTGAATAATGTAAAACGCAATGGTAAACGAACTAGAGTCTCCTACAGCGCCGTAACAATGCAACGGCATCTTCGTTCGCCGCGGTGGGATATCCTAGAACATTTTAGAACGCCGTGACAGCGCATGTGCACGCTGTGAACGTGTGGTAAAAACTCCTAGCACGTCATGAGCACTCGGCGGATACCCAGCGAGAGCGCAGTCAATCGCCAAGTAGAACTCTGTGGAAACGTAGTTGGGAGCTCTGTAAGGACGCCTCAGTCGCCATCAGGATGCCGTGACATTTTCAGTTGTAAATTTCCTTGCGATCTACGAATTCCATGAATTTTACAACGCCGTGAACAAGCCCTGGGAACGCAACTTGGTGTGACAGGGCTTTAAAGAGTTTTCAAAACAATTACACAAACTGTGTTCGACAAATAGTTTTCCTAAAACATTTTCTTCCTGTCTTTATACAGGCTTTCAATCACAACACGTTTTTATAACAAAAGCAGAAGTGAAATATTAGTCATTAGTCATTATAATCGTTTGACACCAAATCATATAAATTTTCAACTCGCAGCAACAACGGAAGACCTACTCGTGGCTTTGCCACGAGCTCTGCTCTAGTTATTTCTCCCATCCTGTTACAATATTAGGGCTGGGACGATACTGTACTTAGCCGATTCGGTAGATATCACGATACATGAGATGCAATACGATACATATCACGATACATTGCAACTAAATGAAAATATGAATAAGCGATAAAAATTTATTCAATCTGTCGATGTATTACCGCATGTTCAAAGTTATTTTGATATATTTAAAATGAGCGTTGCACAATTTACAAATGACTATAGACTCATATACACTAATTTTTCATAAACAAGTAACCCAAAAGTTGTCCACACTCCAGATTTAGCTTCCTAACAGTTTTGACAACTTTACGCGGTTTTCCACCATCTTTGTACTTTCATATAAGCCGCGCGGACTAAAAATAGCCGATATATGAAGCTCGGATATTTTTGGAAAATAAAAAAAAAGTTCGCTTAGGTATCGTTGTATTAATGGTTAATGTATCGATCCAAATATCGTCAAAATAAATACCGTGATGCATCGCTGGATCGTCCCATGATGGCCATCCCTATACAATATTGGTGTTGTGACCAACTCCTGGAACTGACAGGTTAACTCCTGCCAGGGGAAGAGCCAGGTTTGATCTTCGAGGGTGAAGATCATTTAAGGGTGTAGGAATGTGACGGTCAGACTGGTTTGAATACCGGTGCCAGATACATGTAGCTCAGTTGGTAGAGCGCTTGACTAGAGATTCAGAGGGCCAGGTTCGAATCCCAGTCTGTTCCGTCATTATTTCTCCCATCTTGTACATATATATCAGATATATTACAGATGATTAAGAGTCATCACATGTTTTGCAAGATTAAAACCTTTACTTTACAACACAATACATTTAATTGAAGATTTATGTTTCTTGATATTATTTGATGTGGTTTAACTTGACAGCGTCGCATTCAAGTCAGTGTCAGCTACATTATGCATAAACAATTTATCCGCTCCTAAACCACAAACTTTCTAATTAGAGGTTTCAGCTTACCGCTGATTGGCTGCTGTTGCAGCAGACTAATAATATATGCACGCACAAAACACAATGAACTTATCACAGAATGAAAAATTCATCGAGAGTTACTTTCAACTGTTGGAATTTGGGTATTTTTTAAAATGAATACTTATGACAAAACCTACTGGCGTGCGCCCAGTTCTCGCCGAGTACCATTTTTTTTAACCAGTGCATTGTGACGTCATTTTTCGTTTATGATTTTATGTGTTTATAAAATGACGTCACAATGTACTAGCAAGAAATGTTACTCAGCAAGAACTGGTCGCACGCCAGGACATGTGTTACACCCAGCTGTAGTTATATGAAGAAAATGTGGGTTAGACCATATATAGCTACCATGTATTGCAAGTAAATGATATTTACAGAAATTGCAATTTATGATGCACGAAATTTATGCTAGTTTTATAAAGATTGACATACATGTAATGTACCACATTCTGTAAAAAAAAATAATCTATTAAAAATTCTTCATTAAGTTTACTCATACATGTTTTATGCTTATTACACATAGTATTGTTTTTAAAACATGTAATTTAGAAGAAAAGAAACAAAAACCCTCGCAAAATATATGAAAAAAAAAACAAACAAGTAGAATTGATAAGACATGGTATACCAAAAGCTAATACATGTACTTTGACGCTGTTCGGATGGGTAATATTCCTTTGTAATTTATGAATTGAAATATTGACTGTTGCACTACAAGTAATAAGCTCTCTCTCTCTCTCTCTCTCTCTCTCTCTCTCTCTCTCTCTCTCTCTCTCTCTCTCAATTTGATAAGTGTCTATACCTAAGAATTTTTTTTAATATTATATTATGACTTGATATGCAAATTTTTGATCTTGTACTGCCTAAATGTTATGTCATGTATTATGATATGTAATACTTATTACACTGCATGGTCGGTGTATTTTTTCCAGAAATATTATGCATATGTTAATGTAAACACAGCTATTACTAGTACATGTATGTTAACACAGCTAATTGGTTTTTTTTTATTTCAGCTCAAAACGGACTCTTGATCCCACATGGCACCACATAGCTTTTACCTGTTGATTCTTGTGGGTCAGCTCTTGAGATTAACCTATCACCTCTATCCACATGCATATTACTTGTGTTCTACAGACTTTTTACCGGTAATTCAAATTAAATCGGATAATGGATGAACAATAATGGAACTTGAAGAAAGCATCATGCCATGTTGTGGTTTGAGTTTGATAAGAAATTATGAAAAACAAAATTAAGGTTGTTCAAAGAAATTTATAATTGTTGTGAAAATTTGTTTTTAAATAAAAGTATGCAATTATGTTTCTTTTATTTTTTATTTCATAAAGATATTTAGATGTGTTTAAATAATTGAAAAATCATCAACTCTCTCTCCAGCTACCTGATTGTGTTTGAATTTAATTTTAATGTCTAACTTGTAGGTTGTTACTTCTGTTTTAGCATGGTTAGAAAGAACTAGAAATCAGAATAGATTAGATATTCACAAAATATGATTGTTATCTTACTTTTTTTCATGAAAACAAGAAATCACAAGCAGGACAGCTGTCTATTTGTTAATTAAAATGACACAAATCATACAATAAACAAATAAAGATCAAATTTTAGAATCATTGATGATTTTTTTCAAATATATGTGCGAAATGACTCAAGGAAATTTCAAACATTTCAAACCATGACTTTTTATGAAAATCAAAAGATTAGGTGTTGGGGGGGGGGTATACATGTAAGGGTATTTCTAAGTGATGTGAAGCTTTTATCTTGATTATATCATGTAGATGTATCTTGTATTGAATAAGGTTTCTTTTTAAAAGTGGTTGAACAACAATTGACCTCTAAAAGGTCAGGTAAAGATGTTTTACTATGGAGAATACTGTAAATCTGTGTTTACTAAAGGAAACTGGAAATGGTGGGTTCACTTAAATGGCCAGGCCATATGTTTATTAAACCTCAATGGAATTGGCAATATATGGTATTCTTTTTCTCAGAATTGCATTAGCTTTCTTATTCTAAGAAAAACCGTCTTTTCATAAAATGTTAGTGTCTTAAGTTAAAGATACAAGGAACAGTTTTAGATAAAATAACGTCAATAATTTTGTAAAATTGAGAGTGACTGTACTTGAAGGTTTATCAGTGTTGGGTAGATTCATGAAATGAATTTAATGATTATCAATAGTTAGAGGGATGTCTCTTGTTAGAATTTGTAAGCTATATTTAGGCCCCTAATTTTAAGTACATGAGAAGCAGTAATAAATTGTGAAACTTGCGGCTATGACTGTTGTGTTGATTTTACACAGTGAAATTGAAGGTTACAAACGAGAGGTTATATATAACACGAAATGTAAGTGGATGGGATATTATATGCCTATTAGTTTTTACTGGGTATGAGGACAATAGCAAGTTTATTGTACCCCAAGACAGCAACTATTTCATGAGGCAAAGCAAAGGGAAATACATGTAGTTGATGTGGAGTGGGACAATAAACTTGCTATTGTCCGAATCGTCATTTAATTGGTATTTTATTATACCGAAGAAAACTTTATTTGTCAGCGATGCAGAATTTCTTAATGATAAACAAATTAGAGTTATCAAACTTTGTATTTAATGTGGCGATCTGATTAGGTCAAAGGTGTTCTGAGTTTAAAAAGGAGGGAAATCAAATTCTGCTGATGAATGGTTTTGATGACTATTCACCATGGGCAGATAGCATGGATACTATTTCAAATTAGATTAAAAAGAGTGTTTGTGCGGGCGCCTTCTAGTGATCAGTTTGTCCGTCTGTTCATCCGAGATCGCTTGACCAGAGCATAGCTTCTCTCCCCTTGGCCCAATCTGGCTCATACTTCATTCAAAGGGTTAATTTGGGTAAAGGATGTGCATTGACCTTGAACCATGTTTTTAGGTATAAGGTTAAGGTCATAGCAGAATTATATATATATAATCCTTGTCTGGGGCATATCTTCTCTCCCTTTGGTCCAATCTGGCTAATACTCACAGACTGTTTCTATGGCTAAACGATGTGCAGTGATCCTGCATGAAATTTCTAGGTAAAGGGTGAAGATCATATCGGATCATGCAAAAATCCTTTTTTCAGAGCATGTATACTTTCTACTAACCCCTATTTGGCTCAGACTTCACATAAGCAGAGCTTTTGAGTAAAGGGTGTGAAGTGACCTTGAACCTATTTTCAAGGTAAACTGTGAAGGTCATAGCAGAATTATATAAAAAAAAAATTCTTGTCTGGAGTACATCTTCTCTCCCTTTGCTCCAATCAGGCTCCTACTTCACCCACATGATGCCTTTGATCAAAGAATATGCAATGAATGTTAAATGATGTTTATAGATCAAGTGTCAATGTTATATCAGATCACAAAAAATCCATATTTTAAGAGCATATATTACTCTCCTTTTAGTCCCTAATTGGCTATTATTTTGCCTAAACAGAGTTTATTGGTTAATGGTGTGCAGTGACCTTGAACCAAGTCAATGTGAAGGTCATAGCAGATCTTTTTAAAATTAGTTTTAGACAGTAGATTATATCCCAGATATGCTTAATCTTGGTGAGATTGAACAAAAATGCCTGTATGTTAGGGGGAATGAAATTGAATTAGAAATGCTATGCCAGCTGGAAAAAATTCAAGTTATAGATCAAGGTCAAAGCAATATTCTCTGAAATAACATCAGCTGGGCCCTTTAGAGTGTTCACCATTTCAATGTTGTCTGGTTCATAGTAGTGAGCGCAGCTCGCCGGCGCGCAGCGCCGGCGCGAAGCGAGCTCTACCGGGAAGGCGTGTGTGAATAGAAAATTCGGACTAGTTGCACATTCATTCAACGGATTTTTTTGGCGTCAGTAAATCGGACCAGTAATGCATCGTTTTAATCGTCCCAGTAGTTCCCTGTAATCATGGCAATTTTTATCACTTCACACTCTCACGAGAATCAGCAAGACAGATTTAGACAGTAAAAACAATAAAGATGTAAGCGACATACAGTCAATGTTACCTCTAAAGTTCACCTCAGTACACTTTCAATCAAAAATAATCGTGTGACGTCACAAACGTTTACACATTGATCCGATATATTTTTTCGGAGTCAGTAAATTTTGACCCACAATTCATAGCACCAATTGTTTCCAACCTCACGTTCCAACATCACGTTCTCCCGAGAATCAAAGTAAAACCTTTGAAAAGCTTATAAGATGTGTAATTTTAAGAACATCATGCTTTTTAAGTAAATAAAACAGTATACTTCGCATACTTTTATTTCTCAGGGGAGTTTTAAAGAGTAAGACGACACTTAACCAACGTCAGCCTTGACGTCACAATAAGCACTGATAAGGGGAAATTACTCTAATTGAAGTTATTGTAAATCTGCTGAAATGATCAAAATCCTCTCAAAATCTTGCAAAGGCTAAGATAAAGAACAGCTGACGAATAAGGACATTTCTTCAGATACAGGAAACAGTTGTAAATTGCACTAATTTGGATGAATGCTCACAAATATTTACTTCACTATAATTACGGTAATTTCCTGAAACGTAACGTTATACGTAGCAGCGCCTTTTTTAAAAGGGGGTGGGTGGGTGGATGGCAGCCTCATCCAAAAAATCTTTGCAAGCAAAAAGAAAAATAAATCATGAAAATTCTAATCCTTCAGCTCTTTAGCAGTTCAATGGTTTCTTTATTTTCACTTCCATTTATTACATGCAGGGGGGGGGGGGACAACACCATGTTCTTTTAACATGATAAGCAAATGTTTTAAGCGTAAATTAAAAATAAAATTAAACATTAATTATTATTTTTTAAGTCGATTTTCTATGTATAAATTGACAAAAATGAAAAAAATTTTAGCATGGGGGAGCTCTATGATGAGTCAAGTTTTATATGTAAGTTTAAGAAAAAATGTCTACTGCAAAAAAAGGGGGAAATCAATCAATCAATCATAATCACAATCACTTTAAAAGAGGAGATGCAGTGCAATGAATATTTATATATTAAAATCTTTATTATTTAACAACATTGTATCTGAGATTAAACTATTGTTCTACATATAAATAAATAAATTATAACAAATCTTATAAACTATGAATTATGAAAATTTACTGAAAAATAGGTATGTTTTATTTTTTGGCATTCAAATTTCACGTTGTTAATTTTATTTTATTAAATTTATTATAATTCATTGTTTGATCACATGCTGTGCTCGCCCCAACGGTCGCACCGTAAAACATATTAATTGTACATGGAAAATATTCAGAGAGGTATAATAAAGTAAACTATACATCGATAAGTTTCTGACAATTGATGATGCAACAAGCACACAGTACGAAAGGTCAACCCTTTGAAAAGCAGTGTAGAGGAAGAATTGCTCAGAATTGTGTTTTAAACAAAAATGTTTTTATTACGGAAATTTTAATTTTGCATTCTGGGTTAAGAAAATAGATGTTAGTTCAAGGTAAAGTTAACTTTTACCTAAAATGAAGTCAAATTTGTTAAGTCGTACTTAAACACATTCGGATCTTTTGTGAAGTCGCTCTTGAAATGGTTAAGGTTTTTTGTTAATTCGAACTTTAAACCATTCGGATTTTGTTAAGACGTATCAAGAATCATTCGATTTTTTTTTCATCTTTTTGTACTTAAGTTACTTTTGTCACTAGATTAAGAACTCTGCTTCTTAGAGGTACTTTTAGCGTTACTTCCGACATTAACGAAAATACCACTCGTTGCTTTGCAACGAGCTTTGCTCTGTTTTTTTTTCTTTACAATTTTTGTGCAGAAGATTTCTCGGAGATTGGTGGTCCGATTTTTGTCCAATTTTCAGGATCGATCTATTATCATCTAAAGTTTATACGCTTTTTTTGTTTTGTAAAAATCAGTTCCAGTTCGGACTTCTCCGCCATTTTGTCTTTTTTAAAAAAGTTCTTGTCCACGCATTTTCTGAAAAAGAGCAAAGATAGGAAGCTGAAATTTTCAGAATCGATAGATAACAAGAACATATAGCCTCACGAGGAAAATCATTGTCCGGAAATTCCGAGTACGGAAGCTAGCTAGGGTCAAAATATAGGACACGTTTTTGAAGAATACTCCTTGTCCACGCTCCTCCTCAAAAACGACCAATGATAGGAAGCTGAAATTTTCAGAAATGGTAGATGACAAGAACATCTAGCCTCACAAGGAAAATCATTGTTCGGAAATTCCGAATACGGAAGCTAGTCGGGGTCAAAATATAACAAACTTTTGATGAGTTTTCATTGTCCACACGTCTATTTTAAATTAAATTGATAGGATAAATTTTAATTTTTTTGAAAATTTTAAATTTGATTAAATCGTGTTTGAATTGACCTAAGACTAATTTCAAAACATGATATCTAAGTTGCGCTTACAATATTGCATCTGATGACCTCTTTCTCGAAATGATTGGATGAATTTTAATTTTTTTTTTTAAATTTTAAATTTGAATAAATCGTGTTAAAATGACCTCAGACTAATTTTAAAACATAATATCTAAGTTGCGCTTACAATATTGGCATCTGATGACATCTTTCTCGAATTGACTGGATAAATTTTAAATTTTTGAAAATTTTAAATTTAATTAAATCGTGTTATAATGACCTCAGACTAATTTTAAAACATAAATCTTAGTTGCGCTTACAATTCTGCGTCTGATGACATCTTTCTCGAATTGATTGGATGAATTTTAATTTTTTTAAAAATATTAGATTTAATTAAATCGTGTTAGAATGACCTCAGACTAATTTTAAAACATGATATCTAAGTTGCGCTTACAATTCTGCGTCTAATGACATCTTTCTCGAATTGATTGGATGAATTCTAATTTTATTTTTTTTTAATTTCAAATTTAATTAAATCGTCTAAGTAAAAATTGTCTAAGACTTATTTTAAAACATGATATTTAAGTTACGCTTTCAATATTGCTTCTAATGACATTTTTCTCGAAATGATTGGTCAATTACCTCATCTCATTAGCATCTGATGAAAAAATTGGACGGAAGACCCACTCGTTGCTCGCAACGAGATCGCATCTAGTTTTTCTTACAAATTTTGTTCACGCGAGATCTCGAAAACTACTCAATTGATTTTTATGAAACTTTGCGATCTAATAGAGGATGATATGAACCGTATTGCAAAATTTTTTTTATTGATGACGTCACTTCGAGTTTTGAGATATTGTCGTTTTATCGATTTTCAGAGGGATATCTTGTCGGCAGTACTACTCTATAACTATAGCAGATATAAACTTGAAATTTTCAGTGATGGTAAACGGAAGACTGAAATTGTGCATGAAGGTTTAAAATCATTTCGATCGTCAAAAACGTTGAAGCTCGCCTGGACCCGAATATTGAGATTAAAAAAACGTCATTATTTTTTCAGGTTTTCTTTGTTTATCTCTTTTCTGAAAAATATTTTGTTTAAACATTTAATGTAAAAAATGTTTATATTTACAAGACCTTTCAACTGATATCAAGAAAAAGGGGCTGGCCCCTCAAATTAGGGGACCAAAGGGCTCTAAAGTCTTTCATCTATAGTCCTTTACTGAGTGATATTTTGTGAACAGTTATAGAAGCAAATGTGTTTAGCTTACAGTTATGTATCCAAGCAATGTAATGATTTTATCGTGTGTTACGTAATAAGGGGTTTTTAGGGGCCAAAATTCAAGAATTGTGATCACATATATCTCAGAAATGAAAAATATTTTGAAATGCAGTATAGAAGAAAAGATACTCAAAATGATGTACTAAACAATATGCAATTTTCAAAATTTTGTTAAACGGCCCCTATAAGGAACTAAGGGATCAGCCCCTAAAACGTTCCCATATACCTTAAAAACGGTAACGAATTTCTAAACAGTTGTTGAACAAAATGTGTTGAGATTTAAATGAACTTTTATTTGAGATCAAGAAAAAGGGGCTGGCCCCTAAAATTAGGGGACCCAGGGGCTCTAAAATCTTTCATCTGTAGATCTACACTGAGGGAAATTTAATGAAAGGCTATAGTAGCAAATATGTTTAGCTTACAGTTATGTATCCAAGTAATGTAATGATTTATTCACGTGTTATGTAATAAGGATTTTTTAGGGTTCAAGAGTCCAAAACTATGACCATATATATCTCAAAAAGGAAAATATTTTGAAATGCAGTATAGAAGAAAAGATGCTTAAAGTGATGTACTTCACAAAATTCAACCTTCAAATTTTGGTTCAGCGGCTCCAATAAGGAGATAAGGGACTGGTCCCTAAAACGTTTTTTTCTCAGATATCTCAAGAACGGTGACGAATTTCTAAACACGTGTGGAACAAAACTCTTATCCCTGAAACAAAATAGTATCTGGCCTTTAGAATGTAGACCCTGTTTTTCTATTCTGAATCATGTTTAGCTGTTAAATAGCAAAATCAAGATCGAACATATATCTCAAATTCTAAAATCAGACGGAAGACCTCCTCGTTGCTCGCAACGAGATCGTGTCTAGTTATTTTTCTTTTTTTCCAACCAATTATGTGTATGCGATTTCTCTAAAACAACTCCACCGATTTACATGAAACTTTCAGGTCTGAAAGATAATGATTTGAACCGTATTGGAAATTTTTTAATGATGACGTCACTTCCGGTTTTAAGTTATTTACAATTTAACGATTTTCAGAGGGTCGGCTTGTCCAGGGGTAAACTCCTAAACGATTTAAGATATTAAGTTCAAAATTTCAGTGATTGTAGACAAAAGGTTGTAGATCTGACATGTGGTATATATATTTTCCTGTGACCAAAAGCGCCGAAGTTCGCCCGAGCACGAAAATTACAGTTAAAAAAGCGTCGTGATTTTTCGTGGTTTTCTTTCAATATCTCTTTCCTCGATTGTATTTTGTTATTATATGTAGAACAAAAAATCTTTATAAAGTCAAGAGCTTTGATGTGACATCAAGAAAAAGGGGCTGGCCATTCAAATAAGGGGCTGAGGGAGCTCTAAAGTCTTTTAATGATAACTTTTCACTGAAATATTTTGTGATACGTTATAGAGCTAATTATGTTCATTCTAACGTTATTCACCTACACAGGCAATCATTTTCTCCTATGTTATGTAATTAGGGATTTTTAAGGGGCCAGAAGTCCAAAACTTTGATGCTCAATATCTCAAAATAAAGGAAAATTTTGAAAAGCAATATTGAACAGAAGATGCTCAAAATATTGAGCTTAACAATCTGCAACCATAATGTCTTTGTTATGCAGTCCCTAAAAGGAGTTACAGGGTCGGCCCCTAAAACGACCCTCTCAAGATATCTCGAGAACGGTACAAAATTTGTGAGCACTTGTTGAACAAAATGTGTTTAAATTGATTAGAGCATTACATTTGAAATCTTAAAAAAGGGGCTAGCCCTTCAAATAAGCGGCTGAGAGAGCTCTTAAGTCTTTTAATGATAACTTTTTATTGTGAAATATTTTGTGATACGTTATAGAAGCGATTATGTTCATTCTAACGTTATTCACCTACACATGGCAATCATTTACTCCTATGTTACGTAATTAGGGGATTTAAGGGGCCAGAAGTCCAAAAATTTGATGCTCAATATCTCAAAATGGAGGAAAATTCTGGAAAGCAGTATTTAACAAAAGATGCTCAAAATAATGTGCTTAACAATGTACAACCATATATTGTTTGTTATCTGGATCCTAAAAGGAGTTTTAGGACCGGATATCAGAACGATTTTCCGCAGATATCTCAAAAACGGTAACCAATTTCTAAACACTTATTAGCGGTACACAAAAATACCTTTTAACTAAAATGAATGAAAAGGAGCTGATCCCTCAAATAAGGGACACCAAAGGGATAGATAGTCTTTCACCCATTACATTCATAGATTCTGCCTCCTTTTCCGGATAGGTTTCGTTGACGAGGATCAAGAGTAAAGTCATTCCTTATTCTAAAATTCGGACGGAAGACCTCCTCGTTGCTCGCAACGAGATCGTGTCTAGTTATTTTATTTTTTCTTCCATTTCATTTATATTTTGAGCATTTTGAACAATTGTTATTTATCAATTTTACAAGTTAGACACTGTCACAATAAAGAAAGCTTGACTATTTAATTGCAATTGTGTTTTCTTAATTTGGAAAATGAGACCTGTTACACCATTGACATTATTTGAAATACCATTGACATTTTGTATATGTTTTACCCATTTAAATACTTGATTAAAAGATAAAAGTAAAAACAAATTTATTCTAATAAAGAAATTAAATTATCCACATTTCATTTTTATTAAAAAATCAATTTTTTAAATGACTTATAGTGTATTATAAGATATGTAATTCCACTGACATTTCACGTTCCCTATTGTGTTATATTTCAAATGCTTAAAGGTAACAAATGCTAGCTGAGCTTCAACAAACATATACAGACAAAGAGGAAGTGTATATGCGTTGTCTGCATAGATTTGGGAGAAAATTGGAGAAATTTCAATTTTATTGTCCAAAATGTTTGATTGATATGAGCTGGTATAGTATTGACGATGTTGTTTGTGAGATTGATGAGCCAAAGAAAGTTCGAACTCGGTACAAGGAGGATAAAAGTGTGTAGATGCCAATAGTAAAAAATATAACATCAAAGAATGAGTGAATTCATGTTAAAAAAACATCTACATGCCATTTGTCTGTCAGTGGTGTAACAGGCACGTAGCATCAGGGGGGGGGGGCAGGGGGGACCTGCCCCCCCCCCCCACTTTTTCTCGAAAAAGTATTGGTACGGAAGAATTCTTTTGGAAGTATAGTTGAGTCCCCCCCCCCCCCCCCGGATTAGGATTTTGAAGATTTTTGGAAATTTGAAATTTCCCTTTTTTTTTTTTTTGCTTGTCAAGATTTTTTGGATGGGTCTGGCCCCCCCCCCCCCTTTCAAAAACGATGCTACGTGCCTGTGTAACATTGATTATAAGTGGTGTAACAGTGTGTCTATCTTCAGATTATGAAAGAATGAGGCACGAAAACCTTTATTTAAGATCAAATCTATCATGTTTTAAATGCAATCAAAAAAAGAAACTAGTTTATTTTACAAAATTCAACACGCTTATCTCTTATTTATTATCGCTAGATCAGTTGTGTAACTTTTATGTCAGTGGTAAAACATAATAATCAGTGGTGTAACATGTACATTTTTCTCCAAATAAAATTAACTGACAATAATTCATGTATATTTGAAAACACCAGTGCATTTATAGTAATGTCCTTTTTATGCTCCATTAAAAGAAAAATCCAGTTGTGTTCTTTTTAATGCTCAAATTAAAAATTTGTTGAGTAACATCAAGACTTTGTCTCAAATGTTATGTTGGTCACTATGTAAATGTGTCAAATATTTTCTGCATCTTATCTAATTCTGATAACTTTAAATGAAGTTTGTTGATATAAACTTTATGTCCATCATTTTAAAAGAATTATTTTATTTTATTTAAGAATTTTTTGCTATACTATATGCCTGTTACACCACTGACAAATTTTTCACAGTTCATTAAATTTCGGTCTAATTATCAACCAAATGGTAGATTCCAATGTTTGCAAATTTTTAGATGTTATACTTCATATTGTTTGTTAAATGTGTTTTTTGCAATCAAAGTAATTTTTCAGCAATAATTTTCTCATGTTTTACATTTTTCAAAAGTCTGCATATTTTGATAATGACCCATATATATTTAGCTTCGGAAAGCCTTAACATAGCCGCGTTACTGATACACAGTTAGATGGAATTATTTCTATCTTTAAATATTGTACAGCATAATTCATATGGTTTTTTTTCGAAATTCTTGTCGGAAAGTTCGAGAATTCATATTACAAAAATGTGCTTTGTACTTTGTTGAAATTTATTATCAATGAATATTGAGTAGTCAAAATTGCTTTTAAGATCTTATGAATTTTGTAACATGGTTTTTAAAAATAACATGTAGTACTACAATCATTTTTTATATTTACATACTTTGCATATATGAACAATCAAATTTTTGTCTAAAGGGTTTGACAGCTCATTTTAACATAATATATTCACAAATGATATTATTACCAATATGATATACCTTATTTCTTAAATCAGGCGCGTTGCTGCCTGTACGCAAATTACACGTCATTTTCTTTTCAAAAGAGAGAGAGAGAGAGAGAGAGAGAGAGAGAGAGAGAGAGAGAGAGAGAGAGAGAGAGAGAGAGAGAGAAAGAGAGAGAGAGAGATCTTATTTGTAGAAAAAAGAATATATACAATCAAGAACTAGCTGTTTCAAATTATTTTTTGTGGTTTTTTTTTTCAAATTATATGTTTCAATTATATATTCTGAATCAGCAATTAGGTGCACTAAAAAATGATCCAAAATTAAGAGAAAGAAAGTATTGTAGAAATTATAAAAAGCAGCAGTTAATCCGTGTTATCCTGTTTATCCGGAGCATAACTTAGATAAGTGAAAGCAAGCTATGGGTCGCAGAACTATCTAATATTATATCTATATAAAATAATGAGTTGCTAAGAGGATCGTGGACAACTATACAAGATTTTTTAAACATTTACGTTGAACAAAATAGATAATATAGATGATTGAATACATCTTCTCTTATTGATATTACCAAAAATGGAGAATTAAAAAAACACATCTTGTTTAGCTTTGATGTTTCCTTGCAACATTTACATTGTATAAATAGTGCCTGTTTGGGAGGGTAACAGTTGAAATTGACACCCCGAGAAAACCATTGTCAACCGACGCGAAGCGGAGGTTGACAATGGTTTTCGAGGGTGTCAATTTCAACTGTTATCCTCCCAAACAGGCACTATTTATTTTGTTATACTGAATGTCTTTTTTAAAAATTTTAAGAAAATTTTACTGCTTTTATATAGGAATAACGTGAATTCTACAGCGAACCGTACGCGCATAATTTTCGCGCATGTAACATTTTTTAATGTTACCCGTTGCCAAGTGCGTTGCTAACGCTGAGGGTAATAGTAAATATTATTAACTGCGTCTTAACCAATCAGATTTCAGTATTTAACATGAAAGTATAACAATGTACAATATCATATGCACTAAAGAGCTACAGGTGACACTCGATGGCTCGAACTTCGATCTCTCGAGGTTCTTGATCTCTCGAAGTGAACTCACGGTCCCGATTTTTTTCTCTATATAACTAAGCAAATTTACTCTTGATCTTTTGAACTCTGATCTCTCGAAGTTTAATCATGGTTCCCTGAAGTTCGATTTATCGAGATTCACCTGTATATAATATATTTGAAAATATTCTCTGATAATAACGGAACTAGCATTTAAATGACTCCATTGTTGTGTCATCTCAAACTGGGAAACTTATTTCAGCGCTACGTATTTGCTAGATAAAAGGGATGAAGCATGATGTCTTTTCCAGGAAATTTACTTAAAATTTGGTAAAACCCGTGAGCTTCCGGGAGCTTCGCCCCCTGGGCCCCCACCAGTAAGTTTATCAATTCAATTCAGTGGTGGATCCAGGATTTGTTGAAAGGGGGCAAGGCGGTCGGGAGTCGGGGGGTTTTGAGGTGTTTTTTAAGACACTTTAAATGAGCTATTCTAGTAATAATTGACACATTATAAGAAAGATAAATAACGATAAATAACAACAACAATTGATTTGACATTCTTTTTCTACAGGTCTTATATATTTAAAAAAAAATTGATCTCAAAAGGGGTCCCGCCCCCTCTCAATCCGCCAGTGCAATTTGTTTTTATCAATTTCTGTATACCTTTGTGATTTAAATTGTTTCTTTTAATCACACACATTACAAACATATTTTGCTGTGTATGTAGCGATCTCCTGCTTGTTTAAAGATGGTCAGTCAGCTCTTGTTTCTAGAGTTGTCTTTCCTTGTTCCTTTACTTTTTACATAAAGTATGTATTGTAACAGTTTTTATCATGTCTATATTATGTAAACGATGAATCAGACTATCGAGATATACATGCATCTGAAAATGTCTATTTGATCACCAGTAACCCAACTAAAGCAATGTTTGCATATATTTGTCAGGTTTCTTTTTTTTTACGAAAATAAAGTACAGTATATACATGTACCCTCAAAAAAAGTCTAAGAATGTCTAATCGTTGTATACTCTTAATAGCAACTTACTGTTCATTAATGTGGCGTTTAATGTCTATCTGTGAATTACTTGTATGTCCGTCCGCTTGAGATGCGGCAGGTCATTGACACGAAGCGGGAAAGGGGGGGGGCAATACTACCCCAACAAAAAAAAATAAATCTTGGGGGTGTCGAATCGTGCATCCGCGTATTTAAAAACCGGTTGTATTGTTCGACTATAAAAATAAAAAATAGTACAGTCATGTTTATAAAAACTATATGTGGAATTTCCCAACAATTTTAAGCACTGAACACCGTCCCCAACTCAAAGTGCGTGGGTTGGGCAGTTCGTGAAATTTAAAGTCAAATTATGCCGGGTGGGGGAAGGGGGGAGGGGGTCCGTGGCATTTTTGTGATTATTTTTACATGAACTATGAAATATGAAATTAGAGTTTTTCTGGGGGAAGTTGTCCGCCCCCCCCCCCTTCCCCACCCCACCTAGATCCGTGCATATACAAGTAATCAATTTCAAAAAATTTAAAACATCGGTTTCTTAAAAAAAAAAAAGTGTACGTGGAGTCCCCTTTTACTACGTGTCTACTATAGAGATGTACGGTGTACTCTATAGTTATGAGCTAGTACAACAAGTACATTTGTACACTAGACAGGCACGTATACTTATTGATGTGTTAAAGAGATGTGTGTGCACTGGGTCTTCAATTGCAGAAGAAATTGGTTTTCTCTAACAATCATTCTGTATACTGCATGGAACTGCGTTCTAATGTTTTGTATGTATATACATTAATTACATGGGTATAGGTCTACTGCTTTCTTATATTATATATATAATATGCACTATATATAAAAACAGATTATGTACATTATTTTTGTAAGTTTTGATACACTGCAATATGAAAATCATTTACTAAAGGTGTTTATACAGTCAACTTTAACTTAATATGACCGTACAATTATTCATACTGGATAAGTCAACTTGAACGAACTATATATGTATTTATATTTACTAGAAAAAGTAAATATGGACATCGACAGTCTATGCATGCAGATCTATGCGGGTCCAGAAATTTTTTTCTTAACCGGAAAAGGTTTAAAAAAAATTGTTGACTGCAGAGAGTGTGGGGGGTTGTTGGCTAAGCCTATATATACAACTACGGTGTATTTCAATAACTTTACAATACCTGAAAATTGAAATTGATAAATCTGAATTGTCAGCACCCCCCCCCCCCCCCGGTCCCGCCCTTCTCCCTCCCTCTACAAGATATGCGCATGCTGTGAATGTGAATGCACGTGACTATTCGAATCTTTGGATCATTGGTACCATCCCCCCCTTTTTTCCCTTCATTTTGTGTGTATGAATTCAAGTAAGCCACTAAGGTTCCGAAATATCTAAGTATGACATTATATTTCAAAAAAAAATTAATTGAACCAGTTTTATCAAATACAGTTGCTAAGTCTATAGCATCTGAATGAGCCATTCCCTGACAGTTGTCCACAAAGTTAATTTCCCATCATTGTCAGGTTTCCACAGGTAAACTCTACTGTTTGCCGGCATCATTTAACATTTCTAAAGCCCCATTCACGTTTCAAATAATTCCATTAACTTTAACAAGAAGAGCACCGCCTGTGCTAAAGCGAGGATTAGCATTACTGACCGCCCGTCCAGTTAATAAAAGAGAAATTCTCTGCCCTTCGATTGGCTTTCTAAGTTCCCATTCAAAAAGCGCTTTTACCTGCCCAGGTACGAAAACCTTGAAATACCTGGCGTGTTTTTATAGATATAGGGGGAAAAAGTTATTAAATTTTTAAGAATATCGGGTGATTAAGCAGTTACTGTCAGCCAAAGAAATTAATTAGTGTCTAACTTCGATGTATAAAAAAGAAATAAAAAAAAATATCCTGGTATTAAAATACGCGCAGTTCGTCAAGCGTTTCAAAAAATCTGACATTTAGACCGGGAGTTAAACGGAACAGCCGGTATACACAGAAAGCACATTGCTACGATCCGATCAAGAGAAAAAAAAACCTCATTCAATGTTGATAGTTCGGCGAGAGCTTCGCAAGGAATACGATGTGTGAATTTTGTGTGCACCTTGTGAATTTAGCAACATGATTGTGTATATTTTACTGTCACTGGGCCTTATATCGCACGTTAATTGCAAAGGTAAGTTGTTACCTTACGAATTGCCCCAGATAAAAGGATTTTCTCTCTCTCTCTTTCGTGTGTATTGAATTTCTTTACATGCAGTCCGCCATGGCAAAAACAAATCGAAAACTGTAACCGGGGGGTTAGATTTGCCAGGATATCTACGAGCTCCTAGCCCTCGACAAGTTGAGAGAAAGACATAAATAACGTTAAAAAATGTCTAAATTATTTATTGTCATTTAATAGATTTATCTATCCGATTTGTAAATGAGTCGGGCAGGATTCTATTGGTGTGTGTTGATCTGTGTCGGAGCTAATGTACCGAGTGTGTGGTTTTTAAAATAATTATATCGACATTTTTTATCGAACAGTTTGTAGTATTTCACACCATATTTTTTTCTCTCTCTCTCCGTGGAATGCATAATCATTATGATATGATTTTAATATAGCCGAAAATAGTTTCTACACTTATTTTAATGACTTTTCCACCAGGTTTATTTTACACAACACCTGTATCAATTATTGAATGGGAGAAAAATAGGAAGGAGAAAATGAATGTAGAATTTAATCAACATTCTCACATATTTAAAAAAATTATTCTCAATTTGGAGGGGACCTAATAAGTATTTATCAGTATTACATTACACACAGCTTATAAGTTATATCGTCACTGCATGTTGGGGAAATTGGAGAGATTCTGAGACCTCTAATTGTCACTTAATTTAAAGGTGAAACATAGAGCTCAGAATTACTACAGATTGATCAGAGATCTGCTTGATCATATCAGAATGGAGTCAGAGATGTAATATCGCAGTCCAACATGTGTAATCATTATCTTGTAATTAGATTATCGGATCCAATCAAGATTTAAAGAGTCTAGATCATCCTATCAAAATTAAAGCAGCATCAATATAGGTCTTCTCTAGCTGGTTAAAGGATTTCAGTGGGCAACTCTAAGGGCCACATGCAATCAATGGAGTAATTAAATTTTTCAGAAAATGGGGAAAAACGCTTTTTTTGAGTTTTCTCTAACTAGCAGTTTTTGTGTGTTTGTATTTTGGATTGTGCTTGGATTTTTTTAAATTGAGGTCCAGTTTGTCATAGCAGGCTAAGGGATTTGAACTGAGTCTATAGAATAATAATTTACATTCGTACGTGTCTTAGCTGTCAAAGCTTTAGGGATCCTGATCGAATCCTTTATAATAGAGATCCCATGTCCTTGGGATTGAGCTAACTGATTCTTAACGAGTTAATCTTTTGAATTATTATTGGATTTGACTCTTAGTGTTATAATTAGTATAGAAGACTTTTCGATTCTGGGTTCTTTATATAAGAAGTCCCATTACTATGTATATATGACTTTAAGAATCCTTTATTTAATACTCAGTAGACCCTTTCACGGTAACTCGGTACTTCTCACTTGCCGAGCAAATTAATATACTTTGCCAAAATTTTAGTAGGTAGATAATTAAATAACTTTAAGGAAACATTGATTGACGTTACGTCATATTTCAACGAACTATATCATTTTGCCCTGCAAAAGAGCAGAACAGCGGGTACCCTGAAAGGGTCTACATGTAGCTATTAAAAAAAGGTCTATTTGAATTCCTTGCCATATCACGGGGAACCAAAAACCAGACTATTGAGTGAGTAATTAGATATTATCAATAGGAATGCAAATCAATCAATCATTTTCAAGAAATCTTTAATATACCAAAACAAATTACCTGTATTATAATCATTTAAAAATCTAGTTAATGCGGATAATCCATTTAATTTAGAAAAATATTAAACTTATTCATTTACATGCAGATATTTATATTCAAAAGTCAATGATCAGAAAAAAAATGTGGCCGTCTAAATGTTGCATACATGTATTCATTGTGACATAACTTTACACACTGATAATTTGAAACTTCCTTTATTTTTAGATTAAAATATATTGGTTATTTTGGGTTTTTTTCCTTTTAAACACGGAACGTGTATTATGATAAGCCAACTGACTAAATGCAGCGACATTGTGTATTATAGTAATATTTAGTCTCCTATGAATTCCAATTTACCTTTTTTTTTTAAGTGAGAGCAAGTTTACAAATACTAAAGCTGCAATGATTTAGGATCCTTGTCTTTTCTTTTAATGACATAAAAATGTAGGGAAATAGTCTTGATTTAGGATGTTGGGAGGTGGTGTGTCTGTCTGTGTGTGTGTGGAGGGGGGGGGGGACTTATATCCCACTCAAACCTCGAGAGAATCCATACAACCCATTGAATAAATAGTATTTTTCCTCAATATTTTGGTGGAATTTTTTAAACTATTGTTGAAAAAATGGAACATTTTAAATTGTGAAGTTAAAAGTAATACTGTTGCACATTTTGTAGATTGCAGAGCACATTGTATAATATTTTGTTGGTATCACCATCGATTTTTGGGGGGGGGGGGGGGTTTCTTGGCTAAACTACTTTCTTTATAGTTATAATAATATTATGGCCTAAATTGCCTTTGATTTTGATGCATTCACTTGATATTTCTGGCCTGCTCTTTTGTTACATTCTGTGCTACTATAAACAAGCATCAATATATCTGTGTTACTATAGGAAAGCATCAAAAGTGTTCTAATGCAGTTATAGGGTTTTTTCATCCAAGGAGTTGGAAGAGTATGCAATGTAAACAGTACTTAGTGCATGCATTGTTTACATTCCTAATATTTATCATAGTGGATATCAAAAGACAGTTACTACATACATGTAATAATAATAATAATCCAACAGTAATATATGCCAGATAAAATAGTAACGCCATTGTATGAGAGAGAGAGAGAGAGAGAGAGAGAGAGAGAGAGAGAGAGAGAGAGAGAGAGAGAGAGAGAGAGAGAGAGAGAGAGAGATGGACAGAGGAATGAAGATAGAAGATAATGATAGAGAGAAAGAAAGATGTATGGATGGACAGACAGATGGACAGAGCAGAGGAATAAAGAGAAGAAAATGATTGAGAGAAAAAAAGAGTGAGAGAAAGGGAAATAGTTAGGGGGTATGCATACATGTACGTATCACCAGAGAGCTCTTAGATGGGGAATCAGATTTTTATGAAGATTTTTATAGAGGTGTCCAGGTGCACTGCATGCTAGTCAACCATTATGAAATCTACCTACTATTTCTTTCGTACCATATGCCTGTATATGATTTTTGTATAAGATTTGTCTCACTAACTTCTTTATAGGCTTTATGATTTTAACTCCACTTAAAATATTGTCACCAAAAAAAAATCCCTAAATCACCATGTTGATTTGAGAGACCAGGAAATCTGATGCTACATTATGGAAATAGGGGCTTTTATAATTTATGTATTTAAACATCAAAATTTCCTTCTGATGAAATTAACTTTGTCATTTTATGAATATCATCTAAACAATTGGAAAACATGGCATTGAGAAATAATTTATTCCGATTCATAATAAATGAGTGAATTAGCATAATTTTTCCATAATATTCTGATTACAAGTGCTGATCTAAGACCCTCGCCGAAATGCACCTTATCCAATGTACATCAAGATTTCTATTCATTTGTTTGAAATGGAGATTAAATATCAGGTTGTCTAAAAGATATGGAAATGCAGAAGGATGATTTTTTTTTGGGGGGGGGGGGAGGTAAAGGGGGGGGGGGGGTAAGTTGAATGGGATGCTGGATCACAGACCCCAAAAATGGAGGCCATGCATCATATGACTAGATGGGATATCTATATTTTTATGTACTTATTCTTTAAAACAAAACAGTAAAATTTAGTTTAAATTTGAAATTCCTGTTAAAGAGCAGTGGTGTAGCACAATTTTCAATGTTATAAAAATTTAGAAATGTATTAAATTTTTTAAGTAAAATATTGTGCAATGATTGAAATTTTAAAATGATTATTGATATATAAATATATATGTATATATTGAATTTGATGTTCTTTCATCCTAATCATTATAAATATTTCAAGGTGTACCTTATGACACTTTTAAAGATTAAACCTGTAGCTTAAATTAAACATCTTTAGTCATTATACACAGCAATTAGAAGAGTAATAAAGAAGAAATCAATTCGGAGAGCTAGGTGCTATTGATTCATTATGATATTGACACTTTTTTCTTGGTTTGTTTTTAATTTCATGTTCAAATAGTCCGTGAATTGTTTTCTGTTTTTCTTTATTATTCAAGAGAGGCTGTAACTGGTTATAATCAATCTTTGGTTGATTTGTTCCCTTTCCTGGCCTCCTTAAATTCCATGTGTGAAATATTACAATAATGTACAGTCAAACTTCGTTATCTCAAACTAGTTGGGACCGTTTAAAAACTTCGAGATATCCAAGTATTTGAGATATTGAGGGTAAAATACTTTAAAAAATGAGTGGTTGGGACTTATAAATGACGTTGACCTATCCATTCTATTGGAGATATCAGTGTTCGAGATATTGCAGTTCAACTGTATATTGATACATTTCTTTGTTATTCACTGTTTTAAAAATATATTTTGAAATAAATAAAGGATCTATTATGATTATGATTGTATATGAAGTTTATTCAACAAGTTGTGAGAATTTCAATACCTGGGCTATGCCAAAAATAATAATTTTCTCATATATATATATTTGTTATACTTTCATGTTAAATACTGAAATCTGATTGGTTAAGACGAGTTAATAATATTTACTATTACCCTCAGCGTTAGCAACGCACTTGGCAACGGGTAACATTAAAAAATGTTACATGCGCGAAAATTATGCGCGTACGGTTCGCTGTAGAATTCACGTTATTCCTTTATAAAAGCAGTAAAAAATTTTTAAAATTTTTAAAAAAGACATTCAGTATAACAAAATAAATAGTGCTTCGCGTCGGTTGACAATGGTTTTCTCGGGGTGTCAATTTCAACTGTTACCCTCCCAAACAGGCACTATTTATATAATATCTTATGTTTTGATCATTGATATTAACATCCATTTGTTTTATTCTGTTTAATTGATATATTACACTTATATCATTTAAAAAATATAAGAAGTTTATTAAAAATATTTTTATTGATACAATATATTTTGTTCCTTTTTTTCTACTGTTACATTTTATCAATAATATTTTCCTATGATGTGTAATCCATACGTTTTTTCTTTTGCAGCCCCGATATGTTGCAGCTCTGTAAGAAACGAAGAATGTCGCACCGCCTGTCAAACGGTAAGGGTTAAAAACTCAAAACTCCATATTATTATGTTAGAGGGGCAACTCTGTAAGGAACCCAGAGAAGGGAAAAACTCAGAACCTATATTTTAAACTGAAGGGGACAACTCTGTAGGGATCCTTTCACAAGTTTATATTCAATTAAATCCTGTGTCGAAGCCTCGAATGAAGAAGTGGCTTCAAATTTTTCATCTCCATTATTATATATAGTAAGGAGGGTTATCTCGGTAATTCAAATGATAAAAGGGCATTCAAATTTGTATGGGTTACTTATACACTAACTGTGGTCAATGAGAAGTCATTTGCTACATATACCGGTACTCTGCAGACTGATTGAGATCTTTTTCGTGATAAACAGTTTGCTGGTTTCAAGATATTGTAGGGGCTATTAACTAAAGCAAGTCACAAGAACCTTATTTTAAGATCATATCCATGTATTGAATAAATGATGTCCATGGAGGCTTCTCCTTTTGTTTTCATAGACATCATTTAAATTTATCAATGTAAAAAGGATAATTTGATTTGAAGGGGAGGAATGCTTGTGAGGTTGCCATTGATTCAGTCACTGAATACAGTTACAAACACTTGTCCCGGAAATAGGTCAATTCATCATAGATGAACCAATACACATTATGTTATATCGTATGTAAATGACACTTACAATTATTTTTAGAGTTTATTTTTATTGACATATTTCCTTATTTGGTATGTCAGTGGTTGCATTTTGTCTTTTTCCTTGTTCATAAGTCTCCTTAGTCAGCTAGCATTCTGATTATTGTAAATTTTTGTAATTTTTTACAGTAAAAAAAAGATGTAAGAATGGAGAAAGGGATGGTTATAAATTTGAGACTTTTTTTCTCCCCAAAGAAGTGGACGGGGATTAAAACTATTAATAAACTGTCTGTCCACTTCTCTAAAGAGAATAATTGGTTTCATGTATGCAGTGGGCGAAGTTAATAAAACTTTCTAATGTAGACATTTTCAAGAAATTTTATTTTTTGATAAGAAAAAAAAAAAAAACCAAGTCGAGAAGGAATAATGAAAATTAAAAGGGAAAATATTCCAGGTGCGTTGTATGTTTATGCAGCATTTTCGCCCCTTATTTTTGAACAAAATGTTGATGAAAGCTGATCTCCAGAGTGAAATACGAAATCTTTGTCGCCGCTTCTGTCAGCTTGGAGACATCAGTGCGACGGAGCTGACATTTATAGGCTAGGGAAGTCTTTGAACTCGTCCTTAACAATCAGAATGCTAAAGCGTGGAATATGATAATTTATTAAATATTATGTGCATATATAATTGATAAAACGTTCACTGTACAATGGTAAAAAAAGAACCCAGAGAAAATAGCTTGTTGCAATGCATGTTTATTATAAAGTTTAAAGTTTTTTGCCATTTGTTGCGTCCAAAAAATAGCAAAAGAGGATTGATCACAATCTAAATCAGGAATTTAATCTCAAAATTATTTGATGTTTATTTAAGGAAAAAATGATAGAAATGGAAAGGAAATTGAGCAAACCTGATAAAAGTTTTCTGAATAAACAACTAAACTTAAAAGATAGATGTTGGCTGTTCTGGAAATTGAGCAGATTTGATAGAAGTTAGTGATATGAATAATCAGATATTTCTCTGACTGGAGTATTGTATTGTTTGTACTTTAGTGCAGGGCTTTGTTTTTGCACCATTCTTCATTAGATTGATTCAGAGATTATAACAAAAAGGTGGCGAAACCCTGCGCTAACATCACTTGAAAAGTGGATAGATCCTTCACTTACAAACAAACGCACAGACGAGGTCGCGACTTGGGGCTGAGCGACTGTCAGTCATTCCCGAGCCGATCAAAACAGTTTAAAGCGTTGGGTTGATTTATGACCGAGATAGGATACGGAGTTGTGAAATTCTATACAGCCCCTCGTAACTTTGTGTGTTCCGATCATTAAGACTTAGGGCCTTAGCGCTGTGTTTATCTGGCAGTGTAACTTGCCCCGTGCTATTTAATCCTGGCCCACAGTAGCTTGGTGTTAGCTCAAGAATTTGAAACTTTTTTAAAATTGGTTTTCTCAATGGCTTATCGAATGTATTGATAAATGCATGCAGAATGTCTAAAGGTCTTTTTTCTTTTTTAGAGTGTGTATGTGTATATGTTTGTTCATACATATATCTCCAAGTTTAAGACGGTGCTTACAAGAAGTGAAATGAAACTTTACACGTATTTTTAGTGATTTAATACATAGCAGTCATTGGTGTATTATATGGGCAAGGTTGGTTGTAAACATAGACATCCGTAGTTCCAGTCTGAAGGAATAAAAGGTTTCTTAAAGTCAAGCAGGATCAATAAAAAAGACAAACTTCAAATTCAAGAGGGCTGGATAGCTGTGGCCATTTTTAGAGCTATGTTTACCTCCATAATTTGAAGAGTTCTATATATAAATATCCTCAAATTTTAGAGTTAAAGTAACTGGATTTTTTTCTGTACTATATAATAGTTTATGACAAAAAATATCACATGTCAAAGTTTTAGAGAGATCTGATGGTGAATATTATGACCCCCCAACCTCCCTAAATAATCAAAGTATTGAACATCCTATCAGAACTACAGTAAATTACAGTAGAGTTATTTTCCCTTATTTCGATTATGGTATACATGTATATTGAATATTGCTGAGCATGTCTTATTAATAGTCTGCAAAATGAGGGGTTTTTTTCTCTCAAAGAATAAGGAGACTAAATATCTGATAACATTGAGTGAATATTTACACACAAAAAAATTCCTTCTCATTTTATTAGTGAAGATCCCCCCCCCAAAAAGCAAAAAAAAACTCCATTCTTTACAGTTGGCACTGACTGATATCACAAAATACCAAACTCAGAGTGAACTGCTTATGTTAAGGTGGATGCAAGAGTATACTGCAGTGTGGTATATATTAAACAAACATATATGTATTCAATCTGCAGATATATATTTATTTTACAATTGTACTAACTCTGCAGATGAAGACAAAAAAAAACGGATAGAGACAAATTTGACGTTAGGTATAGAAGTGAAAGTGATGACATTGATGGGATCGAGGTTCTTGTTAAGTGTACGTTTCTCAATTCCATGCATTCATATATAAAAATGGTGTCATATTAATAAAAATAGAAAAAAAAATTTGCTGACAAATAAATTATACATGTATGTACCAGCTAATTCTGAAGGAAAATATTCGTAACTTTCACTTTCTCTGTACTAAGTTGAAATTGATGTAACTAAGCCATCAAGACTAACATGAACTGATTTATATAGGAACCTAGTCACCTTCACTTGAGTCTAAATTCAGTGAAATCCAGAGGTTATCTTTGATCCAAAGTTCATCTTAACTCTAGATTTTTAAAATTCTGCCCAAGTTTAATTTTGTTTGGCATCTGATTTAGAATTTTAATTTCCGGCAGGGTAGGGGGGAGGGAGGGGGGCTGCCATGTGACCAGGTGACAAGGGAGGAAGAATGACAGCATTTAATTGGAACAAAGGAATTTAATAAAGGTGAAAAAAGAAATTAAAATCCAGAAGAAAAATGGTGAAGTAACTCCAAATCAAACAGCAACTTGGATCACTTAAGGACATTATCTGAGTTTTTTCTTACCTGTCAGTTTAATTAAAACGGGTAGAATTTTAAAATTGAGGCTGCCTGACACCTCATTTGTTACTCCTAAAGCCACAGTGTTTACTCTCCGCTTATTAAGTCGAGAGTTGGACTCGGATCCCTAGGAATTTGGAGATATCTGCATGAAGAAGGGAGAGGGAATCGTCCAGACACACACCATGTCTGTTGGCTGAGAGGGATATATCAGTAATCCGTCAGGACATCCGAGGGTTTATCCGACACTTGTCGCTGTGATGTAACTGGTGCACCCCTCCTGTAATCATGACATTCGGATTTGATGTTTTATGTACTCCATGACTTGTGAGAGAGAGAGAGAGAGATAAATATAGAGAGAGAGAGAGAGACAGACAGACAGAGAGACACAGAGAGAGAGACAGACATACAGGGATGAGAAAGAAAGGCAGAGAGAGAGAGAATGGCACAGAGATAGAGAGAAAGAGAAGAGAGAATGGCACAGAGATAGAGAAAGGCAGAGAGAGAGAGACTGTAAGATCAACACGGATTAAGTTTGTTTAGCAAAATTCAATTTCAGTTCTTGATGGATAAAGGAGGGGTTGATGGATAAATACTTAGAAATCGGTGGAAAAATCTCGCAATTTTGATTCTTCCCTCTGTCTACAGGGTGTCTCAACAATTACCCCAGGATTCTCTTCTCTGACGAAATTGTTTTGAAAATTGTTTTGTGTTTTATGATTACGATATATTTTCTTTTTTCATTTTTGAGAATTCTTGAACAATTACACTGGGGGTTACCATGGAAACATATCTATTGCACCTCCATTCCAATTACCCCGGTGATGAGTTATGGGTTGCCAGTATCATTCAGCCATTGTTTTAAATTCAATCACCATAGCAACAGGTAGTTCTGTGATATTCCAGATGATTAGGGTTTTTTTTTTTTTTTTTTTTTTACTGTTAATGTCTTGAAGTGATAGGTCATTGTTCTTTCCTTAAAGTAATGCCTGTCCTAGAAAGAAAGCAGATCCTCAGGCCCCTTGTTAATGGCTGTGTAATGTTGCTGAAGAGGGTGAATGGACAGCAACTTACTGCTGTAGAATTTTAGTTACCACAGAAAAACTTCTAGTTAAAAAATTCCATCTGTTTGAATATTTCCTCACATATTTTTTACAGAGCTCTTTTTCAAGAATCTAAGTTTAATTGGTAATAAAAATGGATGACCATCCAGCAACCTTTATTAATTTGACTCAGAGAATCTAGCTACTATTTAAAACTGGAAATTATTCCAAAACTTAATATTCATCACAAGGTTTAAAAGAGGACTTCTGGATATGCAAGCCATTGAATTATGGAAAAATTTGTAAGGGCATAACTTTGTGGATTAATTGCCTGAGTTTCATGAATAGTAGAATTTTTCAAATATGTAAATTCTTAAGAGATTGTTTAGGGGTACCAAATAACTCCACAAAAATTAATGTGAATTATTATGATTTCATATCATACCCAGTCTGAGTGATCTTGGATATAACACCCTTTCTCTAAATCAGCAGTAATTGCAGATATTAAATTAACTAATTTAATCTAGTTAAAAGACCTGAGAAAATAGCGCCATTTTTGTTAAGTGGCTGATTTTATCGCAAAGTGCAATTGATATTTTTGTTGTTGAAAAAAAGAGAAAAATAGCGCTCTATTGTTCCATTATGTTCGCTGATGTTTCATATAATAACGATTTTACCGATGCATGATTTAGCCAGACTTTTCCACTCACACGTTTTTCAAAAAAAAAAACAAAACAGTTAAGGCATTGGACTTAATTATATTTCTCTCAGAAAAATGCGGCAATTTTGTAGACTGTGGAGGAAGTGTTTATTGGTGATAAGAGGAGTTCGGGCCGGCATTTTACAGGCTATAAAACACTATTTAGAAATGAACGCAGAGATAAAGCTCCAAGCTACCGATGTGTAACACTGCGTTAGGGGGATCTCACTGCGCTGCGCTTCTGTTCTTAAAAAGTGAGGCAAACACACTGAATGTAACAAATACTGTGGGTTTGAATGGACTGTGTTTTGTGGACTAGCTGCACCCCCCACCCCAACCGCCCAATTTTGGACCATATGGTGTTGACTGCATCTGTGCACTGTGTAATAACAGCTATATATACTATATCTATTAAATATAAATTCCGTTTGATGATATGAAGTTGAACTTAATTAATGTGAAGAATGTTTTTGAAGTGCTTTGTTTAGATTGTCTCTTAAAAAAAAGAGCAGTCAAATATTTCTAAAATAGATAGCAACTGGTCAGGATTGGATCACATTTGATGCTTTTATGGGCTCTAAATGGTAATAAATGTAATAAAATTGCAATTTTATGGGGAAAAAAATGTTATCTGATTTTTAATTTCAAATTAAGAAGAGATATTTAATTGTATTGAGTATATGAATTGAACTTAAAGTTATATTGTTCTCTACATTTAGTATATTTTGTGATAGACAGATGGTATGATAGACAAAACGAACCATACCAACAGCAGATAAGGGTGATATTTCAACACTTTAGAGGGAGTCAGCTGATTTGAAATTGATGGTATTAATAGCCGGATTTGTTGCAGTGATGGCTGCCTGTGTATATTATACACATCTGGCAGAGAACGGCAGGATTTGAGAAGAGATTCTGGGTCTTTGGAGTGTTTGAATGCTTCGCAGCCTGCCTGTCTTCTATTATCTCATTGTTTATGTGAAACGAAATTTATGGTCTGCACAATATTTACATTGTAGTAAATTGATTTCTGTTTTTGAGGATTGAGGGGGCAGTGAACTGAGAGAGAGAGAGAGAGAGAGAGAGAGAGAGAGAGAGAGAGAGAGAGAGAGAGAGAAATAGAGAGATTGCCTTGACCTTGTCAATGATTGAAAAAGTGAGAGAAAGAGAGAGACCAATGTACTCGGAACTTTCTCCTTTTATTTCATATCAAATAGACATGAAAGTTATAAATGAGGAAAATAAAATAAATGATATAACACCTCCAGCTTTCATTAATAAATATTTCTGTCCAGATAGTTGTTCATTCCTAGCTGTTATGTGTTCCAGGTATATAGAGCCTATAGTTATAGGTGTAGACAAGTTTACAGTGTGGGGGAGACAGCAGGTATGATACTAGATAGTTAACCGTGGCTGGAGAGAGGGGACAAGAGTTATTGCGTTCATACAAGTACAATTAAGTTTGTGACATGTTTATTACTGTGTGTGATAAATAACATGTCCCCCCTCTGTTTCCCTGAGGTATCACAAATATGACCTTCACCTAATGTTATCTCTAGAGTTACCCCCCTTGGTTACAGGTCAGAGGTCAGCTAGCTGTACTGGAATGATTACATGTAATAATCTATTCTGACATGTAATATTCTATTCCGACATGTAATAATCTATTCTGTCATGTATATCTTTAATAAGTATGAAATGACCATCTGAACTTTATGACTGTTGGTCTTTGGCATTAAAATCATTACACTACATATTGTTCCTTCAAATCACCGGTACATGTATACAGTAATTGGTTTCAAAAATCAGATGTCCTAGTGTAACATACACAAGTATTGTTTGCTTCTGTTTCCTGAGCTTAAGGTCTAGGAAGATGTGAAGTAATATAGTCACCATGTTCTGCAGTTTTACAGCATTTTCTTATTATATATTATTTTGTAGCTGACCACAGAAGGGGGTCAGAGGGAACAGATGGAACAGCTGCTGGAGGCGTCCAAGAGCTGCGGAAGTGACCAGGTATGTTACTTACTTACCTATATCTGTATGGGCAGTGGTTATGTGATTTACTTATCTATATCCATTTAAGGACCAGGTAAATTACTTATATCTGGGCAAGGACCAGGTAAATTATTTTTTTATAGATGTCCAGTAACGAGGTAAAATACTTAGTACTTATATCTGGGCAAGGACCAGATAATTACTTTTACCTAGGCAGTGTTTTGATGAAGTACTGATATACCTGGGCAAGGCCTTTGAAGTAAATTACTTGTACTTACATATACCTGACCAGGAAACAAGTTAGATGACTTATACATGTACTTGAGGCAGTGACCATATGTTTGAACTGAGGAAGGATATGTTTAAGATTTTATGCTTTAACTGAAATCATTGACCATACCTCATACAAAAAAGAAGTTGCACCAAATCTCTCTCTCAGCTGTTTCTCCTTATTGATTCCAATGCTTTTCACATCATTTGATAAACATTTTATATTGCTCTAGAGAACTATATAGAAGCAAGATTTCAATCAAGTATTAAGGGAAAATAAGTGAAAATTGAATCGCAGAGCAGCTGATGGGTAGTGTATTGAATTACTCGGCCATTGTCATTCAATTTGATTACGGCAAAAGATGATAAAGAACGAATGAAAACGGAAAAAAATGTTTTGGGGAGTTAGTGATGGAGGATAAGCAAATGGAATGACAGAGATTTTTATCTGATTCTGGGTCCCATCTGTGCTTTAATCACTTCGCAAAGAGGGGAAAAAACCATAACTATTTCGGTGGGAACAATTAGCGAATAACTGAAGCTAATGACTGCATTGTTCTGTGGAGTGGCCCCTGAAGCAGTAAATACAGAGTCATTTGGGAAATTTCTTGGAAAAAATTGGCAAAAAATATAGTATCTTCACTGAACGAGAAATATCTTATAATCACCCAAAATCATAGCAACAATTATCATGATTAATGATTCAATAAATATATTGAATTAATTCTTTTGATAGCGTTTCAGGGAAAAAATATAAATTCCCTGCCAATAAAATTTTTGAGCTCTGTCAAGCAAATTAAATTTGAGAAACTATTATATAGTAACATTAAATGCAAGTATTCATTTTTGTCAGAATTATATCTAATTAAGATCTGTGAGCTCTGGTGTGGAATATTGGAATAAATGAAAGACTTCAGGGCATTACATGTACTTGCTGTGCAATGGTTGCTGTTAGGTAGGTTGCAGCACAATGAGAAATATCAACCCAAAAGATACAATAATATATATAACTCATGCATGGTGGACCATATATCTGGCCATGCCAATGGTTTAGTGGGTAACATAATACGGCTGCATGGTTCTGTGTGCAAGTCAGTCTGAAAGAGATTTGAGATTCGATCGCAGTTTATACAGATCAAGGTACCACAGTAGTTATTTGTTTTTTGACACAGAAGTTTTATTTTCCTCTGTAATATATAGTGTTGTCATGCACACACACTTTTTAAACAGTAGTCCATGGGGACTAGAGGAATGAGCATAGGAACAATGAAATTTTCATAATGGCTGGACCGGGAATTGAACACGTGACCCCTTGAAACTTTAGTCAAGAGTTCTACCACTGAGTTGCTGAGGCTGATATCAACAGTCTATATATACCCCATACTACTACAAAATATAGAGATCACTACACACAGCATTGCAGCCTGAATTTCCTCTGCCTCTGTCACCACATTGTCCCCCCCTCCAGGTATTGTCACAGGTATTGATTGGCCCGGAATTAGACGGAATTAGACAGGAATTCAAACTCTGCCTGTCGCAAAAGGCAGGCCTGGGCTGCCTCAATTATTTTTTTGCCGTAAAATCAATAAGGATTAATGTCTAACTGACTCTGGCTCTTTTGCCGTTCTGGTTTTATATTCATCATGGAAGAGGAATTTACCTGTGGGATTAGAATTATTGCAGGTTTTTTTTCTCTCTCTGACTCTACTGGTGACAGAAGTGATTGATATTTTCCAGTCCTGCTTTGAATATTTTTTTTCCCTTTTTAATGCGTCCAATGACACAATTCACTATAAAATCAATTTCGAGAATTTTGACACATATAGTCCCCTAAATTAGTCAGTGACCATGCAAGTCTTTCTATGAATTATTTTATTATTATTTCTTGATTTGCTGTTGAATTTTTGTCTCATCTTTAGTTCCCTACAGATTTAGGTCGATATTGCATACCAGAGATGTTACTGCTATTCCAATGAAAAAGCTGAAGTCGATTTTTATTCAAGATAAAACCGAAAGTACTTGTTAGATGATTAAGCTTTATCTACTTTTGACACCACAGGGCCGGTTTGAAGACAGATGGGAGTTGTTTTACACTGAACGATCATGTTTTTTTCTCCGTTAATTGAATTAACAGAGTGCATGCTGTTTTTAAATGCCCCCATCAATCTACATCTCCCCTGTCTGAAGAAGCTACTCTGTTATAATGGCTCCACAGAGATTCTAAATGGATATTTATGTAATTCTGCAATCAAAAGTAAACCACAGTATTCTGATTCTTGTAATTACTCTCATCATTAAGATTTTAGTCATGTATACATATCTTTCCTTGTCTCTGTCCCTCAATCTCTCTCTCTGTTACCTTTCATCTCATTCTTTCTCTTCTTGTCTGTCCATCTTTCTGTCATTCTGTGTGTATCTCTTTCCTTTGTTAAAGTTTAATCTTTGTACAAGCTAGACCCCTCTTCTAGAGCATGCTTTTTAGAAAGCTAAACAGAGGTGCTCTCTCTCTCTCTCTCTCTCATTTTATCTTTCTTTTTCCCCTTAAAATGTTAAATGTTTTAAGAAGCTAAATAGTGACATGCACGCATGCAAGCATGCACACACGCTCTGTCTCTCTCTCTCCCTCTGTTTCTCCTCTCTTTCTCTCCCTCTCCTCTTTATTTTTTTCTCTCTCTCATCTTTCATCTGCCACTCTCTCCTTTGTTAAACCTATACAGCCAAGTTCATCTGACCCCTCACACACAGAGTGTGTTCCATCGGAGACTCTCCTGACCTCTGACCTCTATGGAGGGTGCTCTGCTGGAATTTCTTGACGTTCCTATCCGACTGTGACCAAGCTGACACTTTGATTGATGCTGTGCCACATTTGAGGCAGCTGCCCATACACAGGCACAGTGTGCTTCTGGGCAGAGACATATTGTTCACTTGACCCTTTGTGTAAAGGGAGGGGGGGGGGGGGGTTAAGGGTGTCCAGAAGGACAAGGAGGGGAACATTGCTTAGTAACATTATAATATGTTGTACTCATCCACAAGCAGAAATCATAGACTTTTCTGAATATCAAAATTGCCTGTTAAGAGACAGGAGAAAAGAAAATATTGACTTATCATTTATTCTTTACACAGAAACGTTGTGTGCTCTTGACCCAGACAGATTTTG
Source organism: Magallana angulata (assembly GCF_025612915.1). Classification (NCBI taxonomy): domain Eukaryota; kingdom Metazoa; phylum Mollusca; class Bivalvia; order Ostreida; family Ostreidae; genus Magallana; species Magallana angulata. The sequence continues at coordinate 33,461,028 of NC_069119.1, read as the reverse complement.
AATTGATTGAGGATGGATGGGGGAGGGGTGCACAAAGAGGGATTAGAGCTTACAGGGCATGTAGCATTTATGGTTGTGTTATGAATTGTAATGACTGTTTTACACCCAGAAATCATTGATACTATATATATAATAAAAATAGAAATTAAAAGGAAATTCTTTCATTTGTTTATTCTAGACATATATAATTATATATGATGTGTCAAATCAGGTATAAGGAGTTTTCATTATGATGATCCTGTTAAGAAGCAGTGTGTCGATGCCCTGTCCCCCTCTCCCCCCCCCCCTTCCCCCCCCCCCCATGCTGAGCCCCGCCCCCTTTGTTGATGACCTGGCTTTGTGTCCCTCAGTTAAGCACGATATCTCACCTGCACAGAAGTTAATCGGCAGAATCCCGTAATTGAGGGAGGGGAAACCGTGGACTGTAATTTCCCATCAGACTGCATGCTGGGAAAAAAAATGAACAGCTTTAGAATTGGCCCACAGTCACAGGGGCCTTTGAATTAAATTAAGTGGGGTTTCTCTCCCAAATAAAGACAGATGGATTGTTTTATTCGTTGACCGATGGAGCTACCTTGTCCTTTTCTAGACCTTGGGATTTTTTTTATTTTGACATTCGTTTTCTTTTGATGAATTTTCTTCTGATGGTGGCTGTAATAAAGCATTTAGTTTCCATTTTGTCCAGTGTGGTTAGCTTGTATGGTGACAGTTATAAGATATGAATGCTAAAGACGCCTTGATGACTTTGTAACAGTTATAACCCTGTGACTCTGTGCCGGACACTAGAATCCGCTCTGTCAAAGCGGTGACAGATTTCTCTCTCTCTCTCTCTCTCTCTCTCTCTCTCTCTCTCTCTCTCTCTCTCTCTCTCTCTCTTTCTTTCTCTCTCTCCATATGACTCTGCATGCCCTCTCTCTCTCCCATCTCTCCTATCCTTAAATCTCTATTATTATATTCTAAACCATTCCAATATAATTGCCCCTACAATATTACATTTGACTTTCTTCAATTTCACTTGGTTTGTCTATGATGTTCTTGAAGACTAATCATCTCCTATCTTCTTATATGTTAGATGATTTGATCAATTGTTATATATTGTGAGTTATAAAGATAGTTTGTCATTGACATTTGTTGGCTTTAAAATTTCTCAGTAAGAACAGTACATTAATTCCAATTCATAATTTAGTGAATCAAATGCAAAGAATCAGTCTTTTTCATTTATTTTACACACTGTACATTTCCCATATGTACGTATGAACCAAAAAAATCAATTTCAAATTAAGAATTAATAAAACTCCTATGTCCCCTATGTTCTTTCAAAGAATTAGTTTGCTCCCTTTTTTCAAATTAAGAATTAATAATTCTCTTATGTCCTCTGTCAAAGGAATGGTTCGCTCCCTTTGTGGAACTCTTCAATGGAAGCTTTTCAGTGTTCCAGATGATTCATTTCTTCTGCAGGTGATCATGGTTCCAGTTACAGCTCTCTGTGATGAAAATGCACCGATTTAATTCACAATATATTGTTAACAGCTGGATAGGAGCAGGGTGCATAGAATGTAACAGGAGAGGGTCCCCATTAAAAAATAGACCCAGCAATGCAGGGGAAATTGAAATATGATATATGCATGCTGGAATGGGAAGTAAAAAATGCAGCCACCCCTAGATATCGGGTTTTTATCGTGAGTTGGCAGATCGAGCTGTTTGGTCCGACTGTTATGGATGGTTGACAAGGAAGGCAGTGTTTTTTGTCATGGAAAAATGTCACTTGAACGTTTGACTGACACCAGATACAGTCTTGTTGTGTAAAGCTTATCTGTGACATCTGTGTTACCAAGAGGATGCAGTTTCCTCCCCCGTAACTAAGATTAATAATGAATGCAAGTGTACTTATATGTGAAACCTTTACTGTACACTGTAATTCAGTACTCTGGTGTTGAAAAGTACTTTAATTTATCTCAGAAATATCTAATGTATTACCTATAATGTATCAGAAATATACTCACACTGAAACTTGGGCATCAATTGTCTCCGAAACTCACTGGGCTTCAAAACTGCCATTTTTTAATTGGATTCCCTATCTTGTTGTGTAAACAAGCTATTTATCTTATACTACAATTGAAAAACTCGATCTTCATCATGATTAATAGATTGCATAAAACATGCATTTTGCTGCAGCAACAGTCATAAGAAAAATATTTTAAGAAATAAGAGACTAATTTGGCCTCGTCCGATGGACTGTGAATTGTGGCTTCTCATATGATCAGTTTCAGCAGGTCCAGACTAACCCCGGTTTCCAATTTCTGGTGTTTACATTTGACATGTTTACGACCAATATCAATCTCAGCGATGACTGACACTCCAAATGCAGCAGTTGTCTAACCTTTGACACCGCCTTTTCAGGGCTTATTAAAAAATTGATATTACCCATGGATATCTGTTTCATTGTGATGTCACAGTTACATCGGAAATCTCCCAGCTCTTGTATCTTTTCTTTGACCTCTTGGTCTTCTATCCTATTAATATCCACCAATCACAACAGAATTTAAGTTATGAAAAAAGACGGCAGTAAAATAAAAAAAAAATGTTCCCCTATCAAACACCTACACGTAGTAATGAAAGTTTGTATTCATTTTGATAATATATAATATTTAGATAAAAGGCAGTATGTCGTTTTGTAGCTGATAGAACAAACAAAAAACCTTCATGCTTCAGATGGCCAGTGAGTGTTGAGTACTAAAATGTCTAAAATTGAAAGCTTCAATAATTAATGGCTCTGCAGCATCTGGATCTGGTGACATCTCAATACGAGTGAAATTATAAACCTCATTCAATCTGATCTCCTTGTCCAGTATTTAGAGCAATTTTATTTTCAATATATATATTCAGCAATGTAAATGTTGAAGAAATATATCCCACCTTGGATAGGATATCTGTGAGGAACTGAGTCACTCCTTTTTGAGATTTTGTTGTATCGGAAATTTTGGTATTTAGTTCTGACCAAAGCAGAATGGGATATTTTTCCAATACTTCCAACACTAAGGCATTTATTCAAATAATAGTTGTCTTTTACTTTTTGCAATAGAAATTTGGCGTCATTTTTTTGGTTCATCATTTTTCTTGATCAAGAATTTAAGTATGACATGTATTTTGCTGTATAAAAAAAATGCTTCATGTATATTCAATATAACATTACATGTCATATTATCTTGTCTTCAGCTACCACGATATGTTACATGGATAACTAAATAGTTTTTTATTTTTATTTTCAGACTGAGTTCTGGCAATGTGTGAATCAGAGTATGCAGGGTAAGTAAAAAAAAAAATCATCCAAAGTAATTACCGAGTTGTTGAGCAATTAATAAAGACTTAATTGTATCTTAGAATGAAGAGAAATGCATGACTTCCTGGTCATGAGTGGAGCCCATTTTTAGGCATATCTTTCAGTAATTTTATTATAGAGATTTATATTAAGAAATTTGAATTTTCAAGAGAGGGTCCGGAACCCCCTCCCCAGCAACTCCCCCACTAGATCTGATCATGGGTAGGGGGTGATACCAGTTCGATCACCCACATTTTTTTCCCAATGACAATGTCATAAGTAAAGGAATCTCTCTGATGCAACATTGCAATACTCATTGACAAGCAGCGAAATGGAAAACTCTCTACCAATGTTTGGTTGAAAAAAAAATTACGAACAGTAAAACATGTTTCTTACGGGAAAAACCAGGACAAACATCAATTCTTCATTAAATATATCATGAACAGAAACTTTCATATTGGTGTTAAACTTTTTAAAAGGAGGATTGACTTCTGAAATTGTCGTCAACTATAAATATGATTAAATTACCAGTTTTTGGGGGGAAAAGGTTGGTTCATATCTATGAATTAGTTCTTTTCTTCACTAATTTATTGAATTCAGTTTATTGGGGAATGAAAAAAGTATAGACCTGCTATATGAATGTTTATGTGACAGTTCTGATAATCTATAACCTTGTAATACAGAAACATAACTACAGGAATATACATCACCTTCTTTAGCAAACAAAAATCTACAAATTCTCCCTTTTATTCGGCTCTGAATGTTGCAGACAGGCTGCGCTGAATGATTTCATTGATTCCTATCAGGGGCTGATTTTATTGCTGGATGGCAGAAGACCGAATTGATACGCTTTGTTCCCAATACAATACCCTTAAGGAAGGGGACAGGTCCGCGCATTAGGTTAGCATGACTTGATGCCAAAATGTCAAACAAAAAAATTAAAAAGACCTCGATCAATAATCTTATTGAAATATTTTGTTAGCCGTCAAATAGAGGCTGTCGAGATCCAGGAGCGGAGGAATCGTGCAGTCGTCACTCGGCAAGCAATTTCAGTGACAGGTCTTATAATGAGGGAGAGATCACTCCAACAAGGGTCCCTTTTTTTCCTCTTCTGCATTTTCATATAATGCTCCCACTTTTAAAATGAAGAATCTCGGTGAGTCAGCCCCGACATTTTAATGTTGGATCAGTGCGAAGATTTAGGCAAAGGATTTCTCTATAAAAAATGAAAAAATAAAAAATGAGAAAAACCCCTGTAGGGGAAGATCAGAAGCTTATGTAATAAAACACAGTCCGTCTCAATGAGAAGCTGTCACCCAGATCAGAAGTTAAGTAGGGCTCCTTATCTGACAAACATTTAGTTGAACAAGATCAAATCAATGAATCGCTCTTTTGTTTAAGGAATACATATTAGTCCAAAGTTGGCATGTTCTTGGGGCTTTCAATTTTTTTCACCATGCATTCTCATTGCATGTCAGTTAAGATGGCCAGATCAATTGCAGGAATGAGTCATGACTTCTTCTGGATGTTTTTGTTTTGTTTGTATTTATTTTTTAAAAGTCCTAGTAACAATAATTGGCATCCCTTTTGTGCGGAAAATTTTAAAGTACTTTAGAAAGAAAGAGGATAAAAAGCCAAAGGCTATTTTTAGGAAGAATATCTGAATGTTTGGATATGGGTTGTAATTTTACATACTGTACTAATATAATCGGAAGTTATACATATATATATACATGCATGTATATACAACCTTTTATAGTGCCATATTTTGATAGGTTATACTGAATTAGGAATATATCTAATTTATTTAAGTAATAAATCCAACTTTAATATTTGACAATAAATAAGCTGTTTTATATTCATTCTGAATCAATTATATTGCTTTTGTTTTATTATTTTTTTGCACTTATGATATCTGTAAAATGTCTTGTGTTATCATTGATATAAATATTTTTTTCAATGTATATGGTCATGGCTCCTCCCAAACCCTCCCCTTAAAAAAAGGACGATAAAAAAATTAGACCCTATGGGTAGTTGCTCTCAAACTTTCAAACAATTTGAAGGTCAAGTAGTGGACAGTTATCTGTTTGTATTATTGAGCTGATTTTAGATATATAACTGGTCCTGTCAGACACCAAATAATCTGTTTGCATTCATGATATAAATATTCATGCCTCCTCCCATCCTTAATCCTCCCTAAAAAGATTGAAAAAAAATAATTCGAAAAAATAAGACCCTATAATGGTAGATGCTCTCAAACTTTCCAAAAAAGTGAAGAACTGGACAATGACTGTTTGTATAGCAGATTTCAGGTATAACCGGTCCTGTCAGTTGCCAATTAATCTGTTGATTCTAGGATTCAGAAATCACTTGTTCTTTGTTTCCACAGCCATTCAAAGCCAGAGGTTTTGTATTTGGACATTGGATTACAATCGGATGTTGTTGTTTAGATTCCGGATTTCTTCATTCTCTCTGGTTTAATCCGCTGGTAAACTCCGGTGCTGGTTTTGTACATGGTATTATTATTGCTTAAGAGGGATCTAAGTGCCCTAAAAGTCAGGGGGTTTTTATTTGGCCCTTAACATGTTTTGTAAAATGTTAATTTGGCATTTGGCGACTATTTAAGAATCCAGCAACATTTTGTTTAGAGCTCTATTCCAATAAGTACATGTATATACAAACATGTATTTTGCCATAGATGTATGGACAAACTTTGTACCAACGTATCAACACGATCATGCTGAGATCTTAGAAATAAACTTCTGCACTGTGGTATTTGGGGGTTGATAAATAATTTTGGCTGAGGTCTACCGGTACTTGACTGTACTGTACCTTCAAAGGATCATTCTCAGTTATCAATCTCACACAGGATTAGGGGTTGTGGAAAGGGAGCTGGAAATTAGGGGTCTAAAACAATTCATATTGTTGTTAGAAAAAAAAATAGAAAAAAGAATGAAATCAGGCACTCACAGATTCCAACATTTGGATGATTTCTTTTTCAAACTTTAACTATAGACAAAACAGGCTTTAAGAAAGCATCTTTCTGAAGACGGGATATTATTAATGGTTTTTTTAAAATAACAGCTATTGTCTTCTTTTATTGCTTTAGGATTCCTTTGGAAACTTTTTCGATCTTGAAATAACAGCCTTCATAAACATATCGGGCATGTTTATACCGTGGTAGATTACCAGTCGATTAACTCGAAGAAAAGAAAAATATAAGCCATTTGCCTCTCATTCCCTGTTGGGCGAGTTTTGTGTTTGTGTCTGAGGAGTGACTGCGTAGACGGGGGTATTTTCTGGGGGTAATGAAGCAGTGTGGCTGATAAAAGGGTCCCCATAAAGGAGGCATTCAGTCGGGACCAGGGCCCTGGAAGATCTCAAAGGGTGGGAGGGGGATATGTCATGATGTTGTATGTCGGAGAATAATGGACTGGGTTTGTGTCGGGAGGCATTAGCAGCCATAATCTGATAACCAGTTCACTGCACCAGGTGAAAAAAAAGAAATTGGGGAGGTTGATTGACAGGAAAAGAGCCCTGTATAGAGTGATTGACAAGCCCTGAGCCTTGATGAAGCCGTATTTTCTTTTTCAAAAAAGAAAAAAAGGCAAGGAAAGAGAGAGAGAAAAAATCAAAAGGAAGATGGTGTAAACTGATGGGAAATAAACCGCTTTGAAGAGCTCGGTCAGGCACGGGGAGGTTTGTAAGAAGCGCGAGCACAAAGGAGCGAGGCGGGGATGTGTTGATGTTGTACTTGTGATTTTGACAGCAGGTTGAGGTCAAAGGTCGATGCTTATTGACACCTGTGTGTTAAATTGTTATCTTGAATAAGGGGGAGGTAATTGTATCAGTCTGATCCTGAAAATAAACAAAAAAATCCCAAATCTACACAGATAGGCTTGCTGTTGTAAAAAAAATTCTATATGCTGCACTGTGCTGAGTGAATTCATGTGAAGTAGAAAGTTAAATCTGCATTAGATTTGATTTTTAATTTGCATGTATGACACATATAATATTAATAAAACATTGATAACATTTTTAGTAAGAAAAACTGCCGAATAACTTTACACACCTTCTGCAATTGAACATAAAACAGACAGCATTTACAAAGTATTTTCACAAAGTTATGCCTGAAAGGAATAAAATAATGTATATTGCATTATATGGTCTATTTTTTGCCGTACACATTTATCATATTAGAGACACTACATCATTATAGTTTATTTTTGGCAGTGGTCAAGGTGTGTTATATCGTATTTTATGATCTCATTTTGCAGTGGTCCACTCTCTAGCATGTTACATTATATTTTTCATTATGATGTATTTTTTTCAGTGGTCAGCTCCCTGGCGGTGTGGTCGGGCCGACCTTGCTGTGACCTTGCCAAGAACCGGGTGTGTGAACTGGCATGTCGCGAGGTGAGTAACAACAATTAAGGGGGCTTGTGCAACTTCCCTTCATACCCAGGAGAGTTTTTTTTTTTGTTATAGGAATTTCAAATCTTTTTCTTCTGTTCATAAACTTTGGTATTTTGTTTGTATGTCATTGAAAGGTACATTTCTTACCTCTGTTAACAAAAGAGTTTGCAAGATACGTGCCTGGTAACAACTTGACATCTTTCGTATGTTGTAAAGAAATTTTGCAAACTTTTTGCCTTAAAAAAAATAAGGATATTACAAGACAAATACATTTTTTAAGCAGGCTGATAAGCTTCAGAGATAAACATACATTAAACCCATTTTTACCAGAAAGAAAAAACATTTTTAGAAAAAAATCTGTTTTTCTCGGAAATACAAACACTCCTGAGTGGTAATATTCCCTTTTTCTCCCTGAAGCACTTAATCAACCTTTCTAAAGATTCAGTTAAGACCTTCATTGTTTTAAAACACCAGATGATTTCGTAAGACCTACACCAATGTGGATTTTCTCCACAATAAAACTCAGGTAAATTTGACAGAGTTGTCTTTCAAGCTCAGAAATACAGGCGCCACCTCAGAAGATCCTGATTTCACCACACACCAGGTGGTGCTTAGGTGGTTTCCCTGCCATACATTTATTTCCCTCTGTGAATGACTTGAACAATTAAGGCTAAGTAATGGCTTTTGTTTTTCTCAGACAGACAGGGAAAGCTTTTCTCATTAGTGTTAAAAGGTTGATATTTTTCTTCGGTGTATTTCTAGAAGAAAGTGCTTGAAGAACAGTATTAATTGCTGTATCAGCCTTGAAAGAGTCTTAGAGTTTTCTGTGGAGATTTGTCAAAGTCAGATAATGCCCTGTCACAGCCATCCCTTCTTCCCTTTTTTGGAAAAAAAGAGGGGGATGATAAAATTTAATCTAAAATAAAAGTATTTAGAAAGTTAGACTTCTATTACAAGGGCGTTTTTTGAAAAAAAATGGATTTATTGTAAATTTTTTTAATTTTTGGGTCAAGTTTTTTTTATTGTGTTTGAAATTTGATCCTAAGTGATAGCTGTAAGAACATTGAATACCAAATATCTACCAAAAACCCAACAAAAGTGGTAGTCTTAAACTGCAGGACTTAAAGGAGGCCGGCACATCACTAGAATCTGGTACCTTGTCATAAAAGCTGCTGGTACACCAGTACAAAGCATAAGCTTGAACTGTCAGACCAAATCGGGTTAATGTAAACGTGTGTATTCTAGAAGCTGCTATAAGTACTCAGAACTTTGATGAATCTGGATGCCCCACAATTAATAATTAGCTAAAACTGTAGAACTGTCAGAACATGGTGCCTCTTGTATACCAAGTCAGTGTCATAGAAACACTCAGTTCTCCATTGAATTCTGGTTGCTTTACAATTAATGATTAGCCAGAACTGTCAGACTTTGTGGCTTGTGCATATTCCTAGTGCAGATTTTAAATTCCTGAACGATTTCTCAGCCCTGAAAGCAGCCCGCAGTAATAAGGATCGGGAAAAAACATGGGGCCTGACATGTTTATTTTATCCATATAAGAGACCCAGTGCACCGGCAGGACCAGCGACCCTGACGGCTTCAAGGTCATTCCTGGCAGGCAGTGATAAGTGCAACAAGGTCAAACATGGCAGCTTGATCTGATCATCGGGACCACTATCTCGCTATCTCGTGTAATCTCACAACTATCTAGTAACAGATGGAGTTTTAATTGATCGCCTAAAAAAAAAGAACCATCCTTAAAAAAAAAGAACATGCAATCCGGGGGAAAATAGTTTGATATACATGTATTGAATACCAAAAAAGTGGACCTGTAGATATTTGTGTGGAATATATAAGCAGGAATATAGCAGGTTCACAATTGATCATATTTAAGTAAAGTTATCAACTTGTTGGAATTTAAAGTTTTCACAATGGAAATCTGATTGGCAATATAAAAGATAAATTTTAAGGAATGAGTATTTGATTTTTATCATGTTTCATATTATAAATTTTTATCAAAACTTGCTCCGATTCAAAGTGTCATAGATTAAGGAAACATAACTCTCATGTCAGGGGAAGTTCCTTGAAACCAAAAATATAACAAAGCAAGATTTTTATGAGGTTAGAAAATTCTTAAAGGTTTAATTACTCCATTAAAAAAAAACATGTATCAATGTCAGATGCCAGCAATAGATAAATTTAATATCTCTAATCTACATCATTTTGAAAGGCATGAAAATTAAAAAAAAAAAAATGAATACTTCTACATTTCTCCATTTTAAATGGATTTGAAGATGGATACCGTAATAATAAGTACATTTATATTAATCATTAACTTAAGGTACCCAAAACATTTAAAAGAAATTTACATTACTTAAATTGACTAACAAGGCTTTTAATAATTTTGATTTATCCATTTGAAGAGACTTTTTAGAAAATAATTTTTTCATAAAAACGTTAATTTCTCAGTTATGAAAACTGAAGCAACTAATTCATCTGCATCGTGTGCTATATATGAAAGTATGTCTAATTCAGGGATCACTATGTGTTGGTCAGTTCTAGCCATGTGTGACAGCTAAACTATGGTAGAGATATAGCCAGCTTCCTGCATTGAGAAGCTGACTGTAAGCTTAATTTATGGAAGGATTTCACTGTTTGGAAAGAAAAATTAAAAGAATAGAAATAGAAATAAGAAATATTCCTTTCCCTCAGTTTCTTGACATATTGGTTAATGAGATGGATTTTTCGGTAATTATGGAAAAAGTACATGTATTTAGGAACTCTCTCTTTCTGAAAGACTAGAACACCCAGCGAAGAAGTCGGAACGAATTAAAGTCGGCCATTAAACGCGAACGACAAGGATGCGCTCTGACAGAAAGCACTTGAGTGAGGCAGCAGAGAATGACGTGAGGGGATATAAATTCACGGCGAACGTAGCGCTCAATCAATTACTCTTGTCAGAGGAGAGATGGAATCGCAGGGCTAAAAACAAACGGGTTTTATGAAATATTTCACATTAATGGACGGTCTCCTCACCTTCTTTCACATTTGATTAGTGAGATTTTGTAAAGGACTCCGTAAAATAAGAGCATTGCTCAGACATGATGCAACAGCTACTGATATTTCATAGAAATGTTTATCTCCGAAATATTTCAAGACGTTCATGCAAATGCTGTTTGTACCCAGAGTCATGTCTCTAACCTGCTGCAGAGCAGCATGAAAAAAATGAACACTTATTTATGTTGTTAATACATATACACAAAAAAATACTAAATAACTGTATATGTACTAAATAAAAGAATTACATCCTTTTGAGTACATGTAAAAAATTGTCATTAAGTACCTCAGTACTATTAACAACTTGTATATCATAAGCTTGACGCTTATATAAATTCAGTGAAATAGATTTCAGAAAAAAAACCACCACAAATTGCTTGTAGAATTTTTTGTTAAGTATTTATGTTACCAAAGAAGAATGTCTGAACCATATGTATTTTGTTAACTTGAGATATAATTTTTACTGACAGAGAAATTTGTTTACTATTGGAGCAATGTTAATTGCGAGTGTTTATTGGTTTTGTTTTGTTTTTGTTCAGGCGAAGTCACAGAAGGAGATCAGTGAATCGTGTCGAGAGAGTCTGGAGACCAGTCTGTATGAATGTGTGAAAAAACAAGGAGGTAAGTTCAAAGGTCATCAGATAGCATTCCGACCTTGACATTTTATTACTGTTTAAATATGTATTGCATATAACACATTTGATAAATTTTTGATATTTCACTTTGATGATGATACAATGAATTCTACACACAACTGTTGGAAAGATGTTAACCTGTGTCTACTAGCTATGCTTACCTGTGTTTACCTGTATTTACCTGTGATTACAGATGGAGAGATCTGCTGTGGGGGAGGGCAGAACTTTAACTGCCACATCACCTGTATGGGGACTTTCCTGGCCAACTACAACCGTAAGAGCCAGCGGCACGTGCTGAGGGCCCACTGTCGGAGCCCCAGTACCATCATGCAGTGTGTGGTCAGTCATGTGGACAACTTCCAGGTCATCAAGCTCATTGATCGTAAGTCATCAACTTAAGTCATTGAACTCATTGACCATAAGTCATAAACACAAAAGTTACAAACATTTATACAAGTCATCAAACTCACTGACCATAAATCATAAACTCAGGTCATTAAATTCATTGACAATAAGTCATCAACACAAGTCTTCAAACTCATTTACTGTAAGTCATCAACTGAATTTATCAAAAATATTGACTGTTTTTATGTAATCAACTTATTTTAAGCCATTAAACTTATTGACTGTAAGACAATTCAACTCAAAAGTTATAAGCACTAAGTCAAGTCTTTTAAATTCATTGATCATAAGTACCGGTAATCAAACTCAAGTCATTAAACTCACTGAATCATCAACACTAACACAAGTCATCAAGCTAATTGATCTTAAGTCATCAACTCAATCACAAGTCTTAATTTCTAAATTAAAAGTCAAATTGATTGCAAGATACAAACTCAGAGTCTTTATTAATAAATTAATTGATTGTAAGTCATAAAACTTAAGTAATCAAGGTAATTAATCATTAGTCACTCAATCCATTAAACTTAATGATCCAAGTCATAAACTTAAATTGTTTATCTCATTGATGGCAAGTCACAAGTAATTAAACTCAATGATCCTAAGTCGTAGACCCGAGTCATTAAGCTCATTGATGGTAGTTCACAACTCGAGTAATCAAGATCACTGATCACAGTTCATTAAGATGAGTACACAAACTCAAAGTCATTTAGCTCTTCAATAGTCATTGTTTAAATATGTTTGAATATGATATTGAGCTTGTCAAATTCATTTCTCAAGTGTTTATGTTCTTATCAAACTCACATATAAATCTCTTGAAAATTTATTGAAGTCAACACAATTAGTATCACATGAAAGTCATTGCAATTTGTGAAAAGTCCAGCCACTATTTTTAAACCATAATCTATTTATAAATCATTTAAGGGCCCAGAATAAACATTACTCAGGTAGTAAAATGGCCAGTGGTGATCTGGTTCTAAAAAGCAAAAAAGCTTTGTAGAGGAATTGATTTACGGATATTTATCCCAAAGACAGCAGAGGAGAATGATGCCAGTATCGGAGAGATAAATCTTCGGGGCAATGTGGCTTTTAGCACCTGGGGCTAGAGGAGAGAGATGTATGGCTTATCTCATCGGGGATCAAAGAAGTCAATTAGGGGGATGCCTCTGCGGGGGTTTTTATGTGGGAGCTTGTCCCTCGATAAGGCTCTGCACCGGTCTGTTGTTTTATTTTTGAAATGAAATCCATGCACCAAGGGGAGATAAGTGGCCTGGTGTTTTGATGAAAGGGAGATAACTGAGGATGTTGTGTTGTTACTGTGGGCAGGGGGTAGTGTCCATTGATAGAATTAAAGGCAGCTACCATGGGTCTCTGTTGATTGGAGCAATTTGTCAGTCAGGGTTTTTTCTGACCAAAAAATGTGTTCAGTATGTCTGTCTAATTATTAAATGAATGAAAAAACATGTGCTCTACTGCCATGTGTAATTAAGCAATATGAGCTGCTATTTATATGCTGAAATTTTTTTTTACGAAAATGTTATTTCCTACTAAATTGACAAAAATATCATGGTTTTTAAAGTTCTGTTAGCCATATTTTTATTGGGAAAGCCGTAAAGAAGCCTTAATTGAAGCAAAACTGAATTATTGTCGTCCTGTACAAAATTTGATCTGCTATATATTCCTTAGAAGAGAAATCTTTCTTCAGACAAAATTAATGATTCTTTCAAATTTTATTTATCATAAGAGTTTAAGTTTATATACCGGTATGCAGACTTATCATACTAGCAGGTTTTTTTCAGCAAAATAAAACTCTAAAAAATACAGCTCGTATTGCTTTAAGAGATATTTTAATGAACCTTTTTAAATTCTATTGCTTTTTTCCATTATGAAACAGTTAACCCAAAATAAAGCGAAATATTGGATAATGATTAAGAAGTATAGTAATGAAGCTCTGTTGTATTGCGCTTCATTGTCTAGATGCACAGATGATACGTGATAAATTAGAGTGAAAATTAATCACGTTGTCAAGTGCATTGTTACTGATTATATATTAATCTGTAAATAAATCTATCATTAAAACATTTGATAGTGTGTGAATGATAAAAATACAATTGCAGGATAGTGTGTGAATGATAAAAATACAATTGCAGGATGATTGCGTAAATAAATGATCAATGCTATTGCAATTCCCGTAAAAAACATTTTTTTAAATGAGTTTTAATGCTCATTTTTTCCTGCGTCTTATGTTGCTGTCATTATAACAACTTTTGCTTGATTTTTTACTTTGATTCCCATTTAGTTTCCATACATATAATTTTGACACATATTAAAATAAGTGACCGTATATACACAAGTTTTGCTCTTTGGTTTTCTTGATTCTAATTTATAATTAGCTACTGTTTACAAAATATGTGCACTCTTCATGATCCCCCCCCCCCCCCATTTAGCTGCTGATTTTACCAGTTGCACTCTTCTCTTTCCAGACTTGCCATGCTGTTACAAGATCGAGAACCAGCGTTGCCGTGACACCTGCGTCCGCACCCTGTCCACGATGACGGACCAGTATAAGATCGCCGGGGAACTGGAGAATATATGTGGACCAATCCTACCACAGGTAACAAAACAGCGTCGGCTGAACACACAACTCATACTCGGCTCATCAACACACAACATGTACTAACAGTCTGCCGTAAGAGTGGCCAGTCTGATTCAGTGTGCCCAACTGTTTGTCTTTTTGTCCATCTCTCCCTCAATTTTTCTGTCTGTTCATCTGTCTGTCTACAGAGGTTAGGTAGTGTATCTGTTATGCTTGTATTTAGTGTTCTGTTGAATCATTGGAATTATGGCTGCTCAGTTGTTATTGGAAATTGTGGGTAAACTCACCAGTGAACTAACATCTTCAAAAAATTAGTCTTAAATTTTCAAAATTGTTTCTAATGAATCATGAAATGATGTCTCAACAATGCATTAAAAGATTTGTACCCATTAAAAATACGCCCCTGCCAAATTGATTCCTCAGCATTTGCCCAAGCAGGTAGACTTGCTCCCTCTACTGCAAAACACTAGCCCCTCTTTTCCAAAGTTTTTAAAAGTACTTTTTGGGGGTTGGATAGATTTGTTGACAACTTAATTAAGATAGTACACCAGTACCCCAATCATCTGTAAACTTGATTAGAATTTTTTTCTGGTAGGAATACATAACTATGATTATCGCACCCATACCCTGTTTTCTGTTAAACTTAATTAGAATTTTTGGAAAAGGATACATTGTGTACATTAAATGGCATCACAGAACGGCTGAGCAGTGAAAGAGAGGGATTTGTTGACAGGTTTATTTCACAAAACTGTTTACCCATCTCAGTGTTAATGAAATCCGACAAGCTCGCGTTCACTGATAGGGGGCCTACACTTCTTAAGGGTCTGATGTCACTCTGTCTAATCATCAAGAGGAATTTGGAGGAACGGTTTTAGCTGGCACATTTCAGTTTATCAGTGCGAGATTTCTTTTTCGAAGCTGCCAGAAGCGAGTGAAATTTATGATTTAGATTGCGTAGCAGGGGGGATAAATCCTCAAACAGCTGCCAGGTGTGAAATATTAATGACACAATAGCATCGCCTTCATCATCTCGACTGAGATTTCAGGCGATAAAAATACTCAGTAAAGAATTTATAGAGATGGATATGCTCCCTTATCAGATGGAGTGTTGAGGGTTAAAAAAAGACTGTACCGAAAAATCCCCCAACCTGCATTTAATCTGAAATTGACTCGGTTCCGAAAACGAATCAGATTATTTTAATTTCCACTGAATGAAGTGGAAGTCAAGAGATGGTGAATTCATCAAATGCCGCAATCGCCTAGACAGTTTTTAGTGACGAGTGTATCAATTATAAAAACAAAATGCTTTTCTAGAGAATACATAATTCCCTTTTTGATATTTGCACAGAATACATAATTCCCATTTTAATATTTTCACGTGTCTTCAATAATATAATATCCACTGCAAAGTGATCTCACACAGGGCTTTTGAGATATCTACTTCTAATGTAAATATTTTGAATGAAAAAGCAAATTAAATTCAAAATTTTATTATAGTTTTATATGAGCAACCCATATCAGCTTTCAGTGTGAGATGCCAGGGAATCTTTATTTCAGTCAAGAGAGAAGTGTTCAGAAATCACCCCAACTCATAATTTTGTGCCATTTTGATATTTATATGTTCTAAGTTTAAGATTTGAATTTCTTCATACAACTTTTAGCATGTTGGAAGTTTTCTGCAACAGAAAATGACAAATGTCGGCTCTCTATCTATCTAGTTTCCACTTGGATAATGCAAACTTTCATTCTGAAATAAATTTGACAAATTTTGTGCTCTTGTCTCTCTTGTGCCCCTTTTGGATAATGTGAACATTTTAAACATTTCAGATTTCCTAGTTTTTCGGCAGCAGATATCTTTTTTCTCTCTCCATGCAGCTACCCCTGTGGATTGTGCAAACATTCCATCATTCTGAGTTGATATTTTTTCTCCAACAGAAATGTCTCTTGCTAGTTTTTCACTTGGATAATGACTTTCTGAAATATAGATGTAATACTTTTTCTGCAACAGATATATCCTTTCTTTGCCATGACCCCCATGTACTATGCAAACATTCATTCAGAAATAGATTTGATTACAGAAACTTTTTTCTGCAACAGAATTAATATCCTTTCTGGGTAGTGTCCCCCATGGATTCTGCAAATGTTCATTCTGAAATAGATTTGAAACTTTTTCTGCAACAGAAATTATCCATTCTTTGCAGTGTCCCCCATGAATTATGCAAACTTTTGTTCAGAATAGATTTGATAGTTCTAGTTTTGTTTGTAGTTGCCCCCATGGAGTTGTTTCCTGACCCAGCCCCTGAATAAGAAGACGGAGGAGATAATCATGGACTACACCCGACTACAGTGTTGCTCTAAAGCCAGCAACGACCGGTGTAGGACGCTCTGTACCAGGGTAGGTGTATAGGGTGTTTTCAAATTCTGTGATAAGATGTCAAGTTCTCCCCTGATTTCTCATACAGCTTTTGTCTCAGAATGATCCTAATTCTTAAAGTACTGTTAGTAAATTAACGTATTACATTTGGCTGTGTATTTTATTTAGTGTTTTTGGCGGAATGTGACTACCGCTAAATCAAGTACATTGCTAAATGCTTTGTTTATACATTTATGTATAATGTTAGTCAATAATCATTGACTAATCCAGACCTACAGATGAGAAAAATCCAACAGATAATCATAATTACTGTAAACGTACTATATTTGGCTGTGTATTCTATTTAGCACTTTTGGCGGAATGCAGCTTCTATCGCTAAATGCCATGCATAAATGTGTAAAAATAGTAACATTCAGGAAAACGCTAATTAAAATCCACGCCAACCTATTCAAAAACTAATTTCCGCCAAATTTCGTACACGCCAAATATAATACGTTTACAGTATACTAATCTTAAACTAGCAACTTGTTAATGAAAATTTAGTTACTTGCAGACTTACATGCACAGATATATCCATAACTGTTATTAAGACTATTATCGATGTCAATTAATATTCATGAACTTTCAGACGTACAGCAGTGATTGGACGAGGCAGTACTCCGAGTTCCAGTCCAGCTGTCAGGATCTAACTTTACCTGTGTCCAGGATGGAGGCCCCCATGCTGACGTGTATCATGGACGGTGAGCACTGATTTTAATATCAACTTAGTACTGTAGATTCCTTAATTTTAAGCTAGTACTGTACTTAATTCTGCAATTCTGCCTTTTGGTATTGATGATTTAATTTGATATCAACCGAGTACTGTAGATTCCATGTTTTAAGCTAGAACTTACCGGTAATTCTGCACTTCTGCCTTTTGGTATTAAACTGTAAAAATAGGGAATCACGATTGTCAGATTTTTATCTTAATAGTTTCATATAGTTTACATCTGCTAGAAAAATAAAAGTAATATTTAAAGACTCGCAAGTTTTGCTTCTTGTTATTTTATGCTGATATTATTTCCTCACGTATAATTAGGAATCTACTGTTACTTATTGCTTTAGCCTCATTTTTGTTTCTCTTCATTTTTACTTGGACATTAAGCCAAATTCTTTTTCTTGGCCAAAACTCTGTGCTGTACATAAGCTTCAATTCAGCTAGACTTACATTAGGAATCACCTACTATTTTTGTATTTAAAGTAACAGTTTTTCATTTTTACATTGAAACAAAAACGTCATTTGCTTTTATTAAGTTAAACATCTTGGTCTTTCTCCGTATTTCAGCATACGAACCATGTAAACTGGGCTGCAATGATCTGGAGTTTTGTACCAACTTCAACAACCGCCCCACCAGTCTATTTCGTTCCTGCTCCAAACAATCGGACAGCGCGGCCAGAAAAGAGTTCCAGAACTGGCTCCTGACAAAGCGCCCCCTATCTCCCCAGCTACAGATCCCTGTTAAAGGTTGGGGATATTTCATTTATGTCTCAGTCTGTATCTACCAAGCTCTAGAAATAAGTCACTAGTCTGAGATATTTATTTTTTTTTGTTTCCAAACATTTATTCAATCATAAATATGTAACAGAACAGAAGGTAGTGGGCCTGCACAGAGGCTTAGTACAACATACATTTTGGAATTTTTTTTTTTTTTTTTTTTTTTTTAAATAGTCTGAGATATTTAATTCAAGTCTTTTTTATTGTTTTGCTTGGTCAATTTTAGATGTAACCCCCACCTTCATTGCTTCAATCACATTGCCAAATCCATGTTTGTATACTTACTGTTTACTCTGTGTATAAATATTTTAAATGACAAGCTGAGGCACATTGTGAAAAATGCCAGCAGACCAACTTCAGTTCATAAATGACATGTTCAATGAAAAACATTGTTTATTGCTTTAATATCCTGCCACTAATTAATATCTTGGATTATCTTAAAGAGTTCATTAAATTATGGGAGTACTTAATTAGCGATACCGCTAATTTGTATCAAACCACGAGAATATAAAATCGCAAACGCTGAACATTTATCCATATTTCTTATAGTTTCCCAAAATAATGGCAAGAATTTAAAATCTGCGAGGGATGCCTCACGATTTTATTAGGATATAAATTTCTCGGGTTTAATTTTAGGAATTTACGGTATTCAAATGTTTATTATGTCCTTATCAGTGTCTTCTTTAATTAAAATAATGAATATCTCGTTATTTATAGACATCAACACATGTGAGCCAGAGATGTGGAAAGCCATTGCTTGTGCTATGCAGATCAAGCCCTGTGGGAGGAAGCCGGCCTCATTTGTTATCTGCAGGTAATATTCTGATTGGCTAATTAAAAACCCTAGGCATTAATTTTTGGACTGTTTAATTTATGCTGAAAATCCACAAATTTTTAAAAATTATTTTAGAATAAATTTATAGAAATCTAGCGCTAAGTTCTGCAGTCCTGATGTGTTTTGCACCATATTTTAGCAGTCGTTAATTAGATTCCTTATGTCACAGATTTCCGAGTACTGTACTGAATTCTGCAACCCTACCATTTCTTATCAAATCATGAGAAAATAAAATCTAGATCCTAGGGGCTTAACATTTGTAGCGATTCAAAATAATATTCAACAATGAAAAATTAAAACAAGATTTCAGAAATTGTGAGGGAAGCTCCTCATGACTTTATGCAAACATTGGTTCCATTTAATGAGGGATATACAGTATTTAATTCATTCTGTATTACAGGGAGGACTGTGAGTACCTGCTGAACAAGTGTCTGAACACGTCCGCGCTCCACCCCCCTCAGTCCGTGGGTCAGCTCTGTAAGCTCCTGTCCCCCGACGACTCCGCCAGGTCCTGTATCTCCATCAAGCAGTTCACAGGTTAGTATTGAAATAATAGGTCACCAGGTCAAAGACCATGTTTTTCCATCAAAGAGGTTAATTTATATAGGTCAAAGGTCATCAGATGAATGTTAGAATACATAATAATACATTTGATCACACCTCTATCAAATAGTTCACAGATAAGTATAGAGGTCATAAGATCACAGAATATCCAATACCGCCATCAAACGGTTCACAGGTTAGTATATAGGCCATTGAAATAGACAATGACAATTGTCGTAAGATGTTTTGTACTTGAAGCTCTGAGCTGCCAGTGAGTAGAGCATGCAGTGACCGCACTAATATAGTACTAATATAAAGACCACCACATCATGATATACTAGTATTCATGAATGTCTTATGCTTCTTATATTGTGTATTATATAAATCATTATGTGTGTGTGTTACAGAGAGCAGCCCATTCAGTGGCTACACTAACTCACAGATCACCACTCCACGATATATCCATGTATGTCTTATATTGTGTATTATATAAATCATTATGTCTGTGTGTTACAGAGAGCAGTCCATTCAGTGGCTACACTAACTCAGAGATCACCACGCCGTGCAGCCCAAACCCCTGTGAGGCGGGCGAGGTGTGCTGGAACAACCACCGCAAATGTCACCACTCCGACTACTGTCCGCAGTATGTCTGCCACAGAGGTAATGTGATATTGACTATTCCTCCCCTCAGCCGAAGAAATTATTTACCTCCCTTCACCCCTAGAAACATACTTATATACCTTTCCTTACCCCTGAACTACAGGAACCTGTAATATGTGACAGCCACAGAAAAAAAAATTGAAGTATAAACCTCTTTTTAACCCTGATGCATAGGTTAAATACATCTGTTAAAAAAAAACCTCGTAGCTTGATATTGCTGTGAACTTTGAACTTAAATCTACCAAATGAATACCTTTTTCTGTACATAGAAATATATTTACCATATTATTTAATGTAGATATGTAAGACATACTGTATTGGATGCAAACACACATTCTGAAGTAGCTGTTAATTATTTCCTTCCTCCCAGAAATTCATTTATTTTTTCTCTGTTGACAGCCTGCTCTATGGGGATAGATTCCTCCATGGCCGTCCCCCGACACGTGTATGTCAGGCTGCCCAACACCTCAGTCAGCGGCAGCCAATCAGAGACCTGCGTCCAACAACAGATCTGTCGCTGTGGCAACAAGAAGCTGGACAACTGTCGTAGCATTCCCTGTACCCAACAGGCCAAGTGTCACCTTGGAGGAGCCCAAGGGGGTATCAGTAAAAGTAAGTGATCAGGGAAACCTTTGGGGGGGACCTCGGTAAAAATGAGTGATGGAGGAATCAAGAATCAAAGGGGGGCACTCAGTAAAAGAAAGTGATCGGGGAACCCATGGGGGGCGGGCGGGGCAGTAAAAGTAAGTGATCAGGGAACCCAGGTGAGGGGCAGTAAAAGTAAGTGAAGTGAATCAAGAAAAGTATGTGCTGGCAAACCAAAGGGTGGATCAGAATGTGTAAGTTATATATGTAAGAGGGGAAGAAGATAATTTAAAGTAAGGTCTGAGAGAAAGAATTTAGGGAAATACAGTGGGATGGAGGATTATTAGAGGGTGAGACAAACTCTCAATCAATTTTAATGACAAAAGAAACCAACTTTTTCATTTCTGTATGTATCTTGAGAAAGAGTAGATATTCATAGGGTTCATTTCTTAATTTTTCTCCTTCATCCTTAATAGATCATGGAGAACATTTCCGCATCGACTGTAATTTCTGTATCTGCTACTCGGGGGAGCTGGTGTGTACCAAGGGTCGATGTCCATCCGGAGACGGAGACTCTGCCCTCACCGGTCTGTCATGTGACTGCCCGCGGACCTACAGCCCTGTGTGTGGGGACAATGGAAAGACCTACCCCAACGACTGTCTGGCCAAGCGGTAAAAATTTACACATTTAAAGATGGCAACCTTTGTTTACAAATTTTAAATTACATTCATAAAAAAAAAATCTTAAACATGCTAAATTCCCATCTTGGGTTCAAAGTCATAACTAACAAATGACATACTTTATTGTACATACATGTATATGGTATTATGTATAATGTGTTTGAACACAGGTTCTAGCTACTAACAATTTTTCACCCTGTCATGAATATTTTTTTGTTTATACCATGAATTAAAAAAAGTTGTTGAGGTTGTTATTCAAAGAGACATAACTCTTGTGTGATTTCAGCTGTGGAGGACTGAGACAGGATCAGATTCGTCGAGGAGCTTGTAAATCCAATGATCCGTGTCGTGACAATCCATGCGGAAACAACTTCAGGTGGATTGCATTTTCTTAATCAGTTTCAGCTGTTGCCTTGTTACTCATATTAAGGTGCATGTATTTACCTCATTGCCATATTTCTGTGTATTTTCCAGGTGTTTACCCAAGCCACAGGTGTGCCTGAATATTGCCCAGGAGAGCTGTCTACAGTACGAGTGTGGTGAGGGAATTGTGTTGTTTGAAAAGAGGCAAAATTAAACTCTAAAGATCACTCCTGAAGAAATTTGGTTTTAAATAGAGTCATATCCTTTACTCGAACTAGATGGGACTGTTAAAAAACTTCTTAGATATCCGAGTATTCAAGATATCATGGGTAACTAAAATACTTAAAATATAAGTGGTTGGGACTTACAATTAAATCACTTCAACATGTCCATTGTATTCGAAATATCAGTGTTCGATATATCAAAGATTAACTGTATACTGCATTTTTATTGAAATACTGTTTAAACTTTGATAATAGGTCATGAACAATGCCATTCTTGCTCAGTTGTATCTACGGAGAAGTTGCATATTTTTTTCCTTTCATTTTTTGCTTAAAGTCCTTGAACATTTTCAGTGAAGTTTTTGCGATAACTTTTAACAGCATTTAAAATTTTTCAGGCCCTAAGCTCAACAAATTTTTTTATCTCGTATTTAATAGTTTTCTGAATCTGAAGTCTTTAGCTCACTTGGAGACATTGTAATGAAACTAACCACTGTGACTCTCTATAGATTAAGAATACCCTTTTTAAATTCAAGGCAAGATCAAAGGTTAACAGACAAGGTCATAAATACATACATTCTCTTCCAGAAATGGTATGGCACAAGCCCTGCTAGATTTAATGCTTGTTGTGTAATAACTCGTTTTACATTTTAGAATATCAGTGTCCTGTGATGTCAAATGTAACTCCACATTTTGTTGTGTATTAACAACTCCCTTCCTTCCCTGTTTTACAGTGCCCCGTGGAGTGAAGTGTAACCCACATTACCATGACCCTGTGTGTGACACAGATGCACAAGAGCACACCAATGCCTGTCTACTGCTGCAGAAGGACAAGAAGCTGGCCTATCGCGGACACTGCCAGGTAAGTCATAAATAACAAATAAAGGTCACTGCCATGTGTGTAATTATGTCAGATAGAGGTCACTGTCAGCAATGTCAGGTATGTTGATGTAAATAGAGGTAACTGCTAGGTGGGTCAAAATGTCAAGTGTGTTGATGTAAAAAGAGGTAACTGTCAGGTGTGTCGAAATGTCCGGTTTGTCGATGAAAATAAGGAATAAGGAATCATTCTTTGAGTATTATGAGGTGATAATTTCGGTCGGGGCGTGATCAAATCCAATAAAGCCCGAAGGGCTTTAAGATAGATTTGATCACGCCCCGACCGAAATTATCACCTCATAATATTCAAAGAATGATTCCTTATTACTTATATTTATATAATTTTAGGCCATCGTACGATTAAATAATTAAATATAAATAAGCAATCCCTGCTGGCGCCTCAATTTGGCGTCATTTGTATTATGGGTTATATAGTACAAAATCGTTACGTAGTATTATCATAGGCAAAGACACTGAACAATGTAAATATATAGATTTAACTGCTAAGTGAGTTATTATGTCAGATCTGTCAGTGTAAATAGTTATCAGGTGTGTCAGTACTAATAGAAGTCACTGCCAGTTCTGTCAGTATGTCAGGTCTGTCAGTATAAATATATGTCAGGTGTGTCACATTGTTAAGAAATGTCACTGTCACACATAAGACTATAATGTCAATCTTATCGTAATTTCTTTTAATTCCAGATAAGCTGTAGCATGTCATCGCCAGTGTGCGGACATGACGGAGAGACATACAGCAGTGAGTGTGAGGCGCTCGCTGCACATGTCACCGTGGACTATCCCGGGCCCTGCAGGGTGGTGGGATACTTCTCAGGTAAGTCTCATCTGTCATTGTTAATGAGTGGCATGTGTGAATCCAGCGAAGGGGTCAGAGGGTAAGGACCCCAATGGAAAATTCATTGACCTAGTAAATTTACCACAAATAACAATCTCACATCAAGTCTAGAGCAGCTTGTAAGAAAAACTATGAGAATTATTATTCATTGACAAACAGTATTTTAATTGTTGTTGATATATTCCTATCTGCAAACTTCTACTATATTTAGCTCATTTTAAAAGAGTAGAACATAATGTACCGTGTTTGTTTTGACAAACAGGAAATGTGTCGGGCAGTGAGTGTCCAGGAGTGGTATGTCCCCCTGTTCTCCCCAAGAGGTGTAAGCCAATACTACCCCCAGGGGCCTGCTGTCCCGTGTGTGGTGAGTAGAGCCTTAGTTATTTCCTTACAGTCTCTTTTTAATCTTAAGCTGCTTGTGTCAGTCTGTTATGTTGCGTTAGTTGGCCCTTGTTTCTCAGGTGAGCAATTCTGCCCCTGGACCTCTTGTTTTTCAATGTGTTTCTTCTAAATCTAATACCTTCTTTAAATGCACATGTATTGTAAATAAGTATTGATCAGAACAAAATACCAATATGGAGATACAGATATTTTCAAAAAGGGTCTGCTTGAGATATTGAAGTCATTAATTTATGTATTCATTGGTACTTTTATAAGTAATTTCTGGGCTCATTTCGAGCTTAAGATATCCAAAATTTGATGGATTCACTGATGTTCATTTGTAGCTGCGGAGCTGAGAGTGCTCTACAAACCGGAACTGGCAGAGATGGTTTCCAAGGAGACAATGTCCGGTCCAGTGAGCGTTCAGCAGACCGTGGACCTTCTGTCACACATACTGGAGATACTGGAGTGTGACGTGTTTGGTTTCCTTGGTGTCGACCAATCAGAAGTGGTTATTCTGATCAAACCTATCACCCCTCAGCCCTCCATGTTACAGGTAAACCCAATGCTGTAGTAATGGTCAGTGTACTTGAGATGTACATTAAGACAAATTAATGAATATGCACACACCAATTTTTTATTAATTTATTATTTTGGAATTGAATTACTGTGGAATCATTTAATTTCATGGGGATCAATTTTCGTGGATTGTCAGTATTTTGCTTATTCGTGGGGATGTAATTTCGTGGATGCGTCAGTGTTTAGTTTCAGTAGGAAAACTAATAATCTATTATCATTAGTTTTCGTCGAGTATGTAAATTCGTGGGTGAGGGCTACCACGAATACCACGAAAATTTAGCCACCACGAATTCTAATGATTCCACAGTATACACATTAGAGATAATTTTTTTTCCCAGAAGTTCAGTTGGGAATTGATTTGGGACAATTAATTTCTGCAAGCTAATAGTCATTTAATTTATTTCATAAAGAATAGAAGACGGGTCAGGTATGATGTATGGGATTTAAATGGAGATTTATCACACACATAATTTTATGCCAAGATAACAGTTTTGACTGAGATAATTAATGAATTGATCTTGTTTCAGGTACAAGCTTGTATCAGAGAAGCCGAGAGGATAGAGTACCTGGTACAGACGGACAGCCCCCTCCTGAAGGCCTACACGACCTTGACCCCCTTCCTACTGGCCCCCATGAGGGCCCCCAGCACCCTCCCAGCGTCAGGAGTGACCACCCCTTCCCCCTCAATCACTCTCTTAACTGTGTTAATATTTGTGACCTTTTTATCAAAGAGGACGTTGAACAGTTCCTGATACATAATGCATTATGGGTAATGATTTGTGCTAAGTAACTCTTGAGAATGTTGTGCGGCTGGTTCCTGTGTATTGCAGTGTGCTTAAACTGTGACAAAAAGCAAGCCAGCTTGAGCAACAGGTGAACAAACTTTGTAGTGTTTTATCACTTTGGATCTGGAACTTCTTTTTTTGTTGTCGTGAAGAATGGAGGGAGGATCTCAAAAGGGGGAGTTATGTTGTTTCTGGAACAGCCAAGAAAACGGCAAGAAAGAAACTGCTCAAGTGGAACACTTTCAGCTGTTTCTAGGTCATAGATTAACCTATATATCAATGACAGTGAGATTCCACTGCCAAATATCCGACTGTGATACCCTATCAGTGCTTGTAACAGACATTTTGGTTGGTCAATGCAAACAGCATACATGGACTTGGATTGGATGGTGGTTGTTACGATCCAGTCAGTATTATGGAGTGTGAAAGGAGTTCATTAAAGGAAGGTGCTATGAAACTGAAGCTTTATGTATTATCAACAGCATTTGATTAGAGTTCCGCAAACTCTTTAAACTGCTCTCCGGTTCTGGTCCGCGCTTTAGACTCGCCCTGTATTAAGGCAAAAACAAGCCATGACCCGGAGCAGCAGATTCCCTGTGAAAGCATTGCATGAAATTTATCGATAGCATTATATATTGTCCAAAAAACCAAAGAAACTTGTAGGCCTAAATCTAATGTTAATTGAGTGAGATTATGTCATCTGCAAAACTTTGGACATCATGATTGTGAGGAGAAGTAGTGCTGATTGGCTGAAATGTACAGCTCAGAGAGTGCTGATTGGCTGAAATGTACAGCTCAGTGAGTGCTGATTGGCTGAAATGTACAGCTCAGTGAGTGCTGATTGGCTGAAATGTACAGCTAAGAGACTGTGAATGACTGTAGAATTGGCATGTGTCAAATCATTGATATGTGTGTTTGCATCAAATTGATGTGTATTTGTCATCTCATGTTACGTATGTGTTAAATCTCACTTGTGTGTATATGTCATTTATCTGATGTATGTGTGTGTTAAATCTTGTGTGTGTTTCATGCAATTGATATGTATGTAAAATATTATTGGGTGTGCAAGAATGAGAACTTTTGTGTGTGTGAATGTTTACAGTGTGAATGGGATGGAATCTCATGTACACAACCAAGTACAAGGACCTGATTAAGCTATCTTGTGTAATACTCATATTAAATCACTCATATGAATCGGTGGGTCTTGTATAGGGACACCTTAATCTCTGGCTGTTGTCCAACTAAGTGAAAGTAGATTCTGTGGAGATGCATGTGATTGTGTTGGTGTGAAGGCGAAGAATAGTTTCAGAAAAATTCATCAAATTGTACATCTTCATTTATTTATGTTTTAAATTGAATGTATGTTTTTGCGATAGACATGTAAATATATGAAAATTATGTATGAACAAATTTGTGAGAGATATTTTTGTATCATCGTATTATGGCTATATTCTAGAAAGAGAGAGAGTTTTTGGATGTCATTTTGTGCAAGTTCTTTACGAGAGATGACTGCACACAACAAGCGTTCTACAAACCTGTGCTATGTTCTTTGAGCTGTGTGCAGCCATTTTATATTTTGATAATCAGTATTTTCTAGTCATGTACTACGACACAACAAAGGTATTTTTCTTTTTATTGTCATCTTAATATTATGTTAATTTTTATATTTCTCATTAATTTTCTCCGACCCTTATTATATTATGACTTATTTTTATTATGAAGCTTTAACTTAAGGCCTAAAAAAATTAATGGCTAGTTTCTCAGTCACCACAGACAGCATAAGGTCAAATGCTGGCCTACTGATTATTTTGAATGCTATTTTGATGGAAAGGAAAAACACAATATTTTAACCAATTTTGCTTAAAGTTAAAAACCAGAGTTATACCCCTTTTCAAATCTTGCAATGAAGAAAACTTCCTTGCATTGAGAGTTTGGTCATGAGAAACTAAACATAATTTTTTGTTGGCCTCATCCACATACATGTAGAATGTGAACATTAACTGAAACAATTACTACAAAGGCTAAAAAACAAAGTTTTAAATTCCAAAACTCATTTCATTACATTTTTTAAAAAGTTTTTTGTATTATTTGGATAAAGCTTCTTTCTCTTGGTTCAATAACCAAGTGACCGATGCTGGTTCAGTATTATTACCCCAATCAGTTATTTAATTAGGTCACTGAGTGCCAGTTTTGTACTGTATATTTTATGTCGGCAATTTTGTTTTTTGATATGTGCACGTAGTGCATGGAGTTTGTTTGTTACAGAAATAAATCATGTTATTTTGTTTATACACGCGTGTTCTGTCATATTTCTTATCCAGTTAAGACTGTTTCTAACTACCGGTATAGGGTAAATGATTTTAGAATTCAATATACCGTTAGACTTGATGAATATAACCATTGGTATTAATATGATTATACAATTCAATAATGGATTTGATTAATTTCTTGCTAGGACACCATGCATTGAGCACTGAGCATGAAAATGTACTAAAGGGTTAATGAAGGCTTGGTGTAGGCAGATATCTGATATGTTGGCAAAACAATATCTTATTTTTAAATTTATTTTTTTTTGGAGGGGGGTGGGTTACTCTTATTAAGAAATAACTATTCTTACCAGTACTCTAAAAAATAGAATTGTTGATTACATGTTGCTTTACCATTATTAAAATGAAATTTATATCTTTTTCCATAAAGCAAAATTTCCCATGATACCGAATATCCAGTAATTTTTGCAATGATCTTATTTTCCCTTTTTTCACGATCTCTTTTGAATTGCAAATTATTGAATAAGCAGAAATTTTATTCTTTTCTATAAGAAACTTTTTAAATTGCAAAAAAATGACTGATGCAAATATAAAATGCTTCACATTTTTCCCATTATCGCAGATTTTGTGACACGCGAAAAAAAAAATTGGATACTGTGGTTTCATTAATATTCGTTAAATACCAATTTTTGTGGATTTCGTTGTTTAGTTGATCCACGAAATTAAATGTTCATTGAAGTGCAATTTTTATTAACATTTTGTATTGATAGGGTCATTGGCCACGAATTTACGTATCCTTGAAATTGTGATTTTCACTTTATCCACGAAAATTGATGCCCTTTAATATTAATGAAACCACAGTATACGGTAAAACATGTTGCTGTGAACATTTGGTGTTTAGGTATACATGTACTGTACATAATGTACTAATTTTCAGTAGGATGTCAAACTTACAACAACTGTGATATAGAAGTGCAGGTAAATACATACAATATGTACATACTTGTATACGGTAGTACAGTTTATTCAATCATGTAATAACATGTAAGCATAGCAAAATACAGATTGAAGCAAACTATGTCTGCACAGAAAATGTCTGACATCATATTAATAATAAATACAATGTACCTGCGCATATTAAGTCATTGATGGCTTGATGAGTTGTACATAAATCTATCTAACTCTGTAAATTACCTCACAAATTCATTATCAGAGAAAATGTAAGCAAACAAAGAACTAATGCAATAAATATTATTTTGCTGAATTACAAATAACATGTACATGTATATACCAAGAACAATAATGCAGAATGCTCTGAAGAATTGAAAATGCACACACACAAAGTCAAAGATATGTCCATGATTCTATATTTGTGGAATGGTCTCCAGATATTCAAATGTACTGGGTAGATGTTTTCTTAATCCATGCATGGTGAAATTTGACTTGAAAACCAGCATGGTTTTTAAAATCTTGAATGCTTTTTCCAACAAAACTAAAGATTTTCAGGCTTGTAAATGACATTTCACCCAATGTTTAGTGACCTCAATATGAATTGACATTTGACCTCAATACTAACTGACATTTGACCTCAATACTGATGATATTGGATTATGACTATTTGATCTGTTGTATAGTTCATGTTGACTATTTGACCACAGCTTTGGACCCTGGTCCTCTTCTCTGTGTGCTACAAATACTGCACCTCTCCTGTAAAATAAATAAACACAATCATAGTACTGAAAGTACCGAGATGTGCATTCCTTCCTTTTCTAACAAACTGTATTTTATTCATGCAATTTCATGGTGTCATAAGGTACAAATTTAAAGATCACAGCATGTTTCATGAAACTAAATTCAAACTCAGAGTTCCATGCCAAATAAAAACCCTTCTCTCCTCTCTATCATGATAATCGAATATCAAGTCTACTACACTGTACCATGCAAACCATTTAAAACTCAACGTGAAAATTCTTCAACTTAGTTAAAAATAATGGTTTTACTTGTGTGACCAATTGCAAATTTGCATTTGCACCGATAAAATGAAAATAATGCTTGGAACATGTATAAACCAAGTATGTTATACCCAAAATTCTTTATCATTGTACTTAGAAAAAAAAATCAAGCTTCTACGAGTAAGGAAAAGCTAAAAAATATTAGAGTTGTTTCTGACCTGGGCATGAGTGGGCAGGCAGTCTTCATGGTATGCATGTTTGCAGTAGAATAGTACAACGTTGCTGGCATACTTCAAATCTACAACACATGGTAAAAATGTTATGAACTGAGCTCTATGCATGTCAAATGTTGGTTTTATGGTATCACAATGTAGCAGACATACTTAAAATCCATAAAAGTATTTCAGTTATCAGTAAAGAACTTTATCAAATTGTAAACCAAACATGTAAATAGAGAGGTTATAAGCATTTAAACATGGACATCTACAAGAATGCATTGCAACGTAAACTAGAAAAATTCCTTATTTTCTGTATTTTGTATTTAATAAATATCCTTTTTTCCCCATAATTCAACAAACTCTAAAGTACATAAACATAAATTATTTTGTTCTTAAGATTCTTCTTAAGAGTAAAATGCCTACACTTATGCCTACAAAATGGACTAACCTGTGACCAGAATCCTCTCCTGACAGATTGGACACACCTGGCCGTCTGTAACAGAAACAAACAATTCTTAAATTCTTGTAGACTAGCAATCCATTTTCCATAAGAGTCATGTCCCTTTATGTCAGAATTAACTTTGATTCAACCAATCAGATGGCAAGTTACACTCTTCTACTTCGTTGTTGAACAATGTTACTGCTGACTTTGTAACATTTATTGTCATTGGTTGATTAATTTATCTTTCATGCAAATAATAAAGACATGAACAGGAGTAGCATTTTAGCAACAAAACCCCATAGATTCATTCTCCTGAAATAATGTTCATTTTACTGATCAATAAACTTCAAATTAATCACAATAAATATTTTTCATATGTAAATTTTGCTGCCCTATGCTCACCAGGGAGCAAACAGGAATAAGTCAAGTAAGTCATATATGTAAACTTGTGGCCAAAGACACTATCAATACAATATGTTAATGGTGGATATTGGATTTCAACGGACATTTAATTTAATGGATATATTCGACAACAAAATATTCCTCTGTTGTAATTCTTAATAATCATTTAACCCCCCCCCCCACTCCCCTACACTCACAGCATGTTTGGTTAAGTTGAAAATTTGTATCTACTTCAATCAGTGATCATTGATAGACATATTTTTAAAGTTTTTTACCTGTATTGAAATAATAAGTTGTTCAGTTTTTACTTACTGTCCACAGACACCGCCCGTTTCTGGGTTTTGACAAATCTGTCCAGAAGGTTGAAACTGTCTGCCACCAAAATCCTCTTACAGCCTTCTCTAAGTGACATCTAGAAACAGAACAGTTCAATCATGGCATGAACAAATCTATGCTTTTTTATATGACTTACAGATGGTAGACTACGATATGTGCAACGTATGACTAATAAGTTATCTCAAATTAAAAATGTCTAGTTCAACTGCAGATTATTATCCTGCAGGATCTGGAATCACAAAATGCCTATGACCTGACCGTCATAATCATGTTGAAATTTTTAGCTACATATGCCTAAGTCACCTTCACATTATAATCCTGTAGGATTTTTAGCTAGGCAATTATTTCCAAGTCACCTATTCATTTTAATCCTAAAGGATCCCACATTGAAATGCCTAACTCACCTGAAGGTTATAATCCTGTAGGATCTTGACAAGAGAGTCCCTAAGTCCCGGGATTTTCATTCCATTCTGGATCTGAGGTATCAGTCTGATGGGATCTACATGGGTACCAATGTTATGTAGCAGTCCTTTGATAAAAGCTGTAAAATAAAAGAAGACACTGAATAGTGTTTTAAAAGTACTGTGGAATGTTCAGTTCCTAAAAGACAATTTTTGGGGTTAACTTATTATATGTTCAATGGGAAAAAACTTGTAAGGACTATGTGCGGTATGGTCAAATATCTGCCCCCGATTTCAACCAATTTTTAAATAGTATCGTATGAAAATGAAATCTTCACAAATCATTGTATAGAAGATGCCTATAACTTTAATCTTGATTTTAGTCATCATTGCTCACTCGCTGTTTATCTATGACGTCACTTAAATGACCTAATTCACGCAAATTTGCTAACAAATGAAGATATTCTCATTTTTGATC
This sequence comes from Magallana angulata, assembly GCF_025612915.1. Lineage (NCBI taxonomy): Eukaryota > Metazoa > Mollusca > Bivalvia > Ostreida > Ostreidae > Magallana > Magallana angulata. The sequence continues at coordinate 33,428,840 of NC_069119.1, read as the reverse complement.
TAAATTTTGCATTCGAAAGTATAGAGCGCAGGTCTGCTCAAGTGCGATTTTAACATATGTTTTTCTTCAGATAGTTATACATATTATACTAAAAAATGGTACTTGAGCAAGCCTGCGCTCGATGTTTCCCAGTCGAAAAACCATCGGAAAACACCCATATTTTGCTACAAAACATCAATTTATCAAAATAATGCAATATTCATGACGTCATTTCTACATTATGACGTCACTGTGACGATAACCTTTTACACCTTTATTTCCAATATGATTTTAACTATCTTTCACCTTATTCTAAAGCTCTTTCTAAAACTTTGATTTTGGGGGGCAAAAATTGCATAAAACCGCACTTAGTCCTTTCATTGCTGACTTATTTTAATAGAATTCTTTTTTATTTAACTAAATAGTGTCTGGTTTGTCTGCATTGATATACACCAAATTGTAAATAAGGCACTTACATGATTTGTTTACCCAGGGATAGAAACTTACAAAGTTTACACTGATATAGACACTTAAATATTTTGTCTACATATATTCAAAGGGAACAAACTTTAAATGTTTCATTGTTGATATTGACACTTACATGGCTTGTCTACGCTGATATAGACACATAAAAGGTTTGTCTACAGTGATATAGACACTTAAATGGTTTGTCAATATTGGGGTAGATTCTTACAAAGTTTGTCTACACTGACATAGGCACTTCAATAGTTTGTCTACATTGATATAGACACATACATAACATGTCTACACTGAAGTAGACACTAACAAGGTTTGCCTAAACTGAAGTAGACAATTACAAGGTTTGTCTATACTTGGGTAGACACTTAAAAAATTAAAATATTTGCCCATATTGATACCGGTATAGACACTTACAAAGTTTGCCTGTACTGATATAAACACTTCCATGGCTTGGATACACTAATATAGACTCTTACAAGGTTTGTCTACAATGATATACTTAAAATGTTTGTATATTCTGATATAGACAATGTTTGAAATAGACATTAAATATATGGCATCTCTACACAGAAATAGACCCTTACAAAGTTTGTCTACACTGGAATATACACTTACTACACTGTTTGTCTACACTAAAATAGACACTTACTTGGTTTGTCTACACTAATACATGTAAAGACACTTAATATATGGGTTGCCTACACTGATATAGACACTTACAAGGTTTGTCTACATTGAAATAGACATATATGGTTTGTTTATAATGATATAGACACTTACATAGCTTGTCTACACTGATATAGACACTTAAAAGGTTTGTCTACACTGATATACACACTTGATATATGGCTAATCTACAATGATTTTGATACTTAAATGACTTGTCTACACTGATATATACAACTACAAGGTGTGTCTATACCAGGGTAGACACTAAAATGGCTTTTCTTTACTGGGATAGACACAAGGATTGTCTATGCTGAATTAGACACATTGTTTGCTTCATTTAAGTAGTCACTTACAAGGTTTGTCAATGCTGAACTTGATGAGGTCTGCCCACAGCTCTTCGTCGTTTTTGTCCTTACAGAATGCGATGGCCTGATCAACATCCTTAAGCTGGGTTGTGATCAAGCTCAATGCTTTCTTTAGATCTCCCATACGACCTGGCAAAACAAAAAATTCATTTACTGTACACAAAAATACCTGAAGACTCATGACTTATATAGACCTGTTCAATAACTGTTACAGTAACTTGTTAGGGTGCCCTTATAGTTTCATGACTCAGACTCACCCAGTTCACTGACTTGTTTACTGATAACTTGTTAGAATGAGTCAGACTCACCCAGTAAGTAGACTTGTTCGGGGATGAGACCTCGGACTTGGCACTCGTCCATGGCCCCCTGTAGGGGGTAGTGGATGCTGCTCTTCAGGAAGGGGAGTAACTTGTGTGGAGCGAACTCTGCGTACAGCTTCACCAGCTGTCCGTGGTACGGCTGGCACAGCTGCTGGTCCTTCTGACACACTCGGTCTAAATACTGCAGAGGTCAACAAAGGTCAAAGGTTAAGGTTGATGATAACTTTTTATACACTTTGACTTGTCTTTTATTAGGTAATACTATTGTTCTCTCTGTTTCGCTTAACTATGTACTCATTTTATATTACTGTGTAGAACATTTGGCTGAATACACATTTTATTTATAACTTGTCTTTTATTTGGTAATTTTATCATTTTCTCTCTTTTGCTTAACTGTGTACACATTTCATATTTTGTGTTAGGCTGGGATTGATTTGCAACAATTTACCCTCATGGATTTGATTTTGAATTTTTGTCTATGCAAAATCTTCTCCTTAGTTAAGTTGCTAAGGGGAGATTCTCCCACATTGTAGCTTTGAAAGGTTATTAATAACAGGTATTGATTTAGCATACCTGTACTTCTAAATTTACCTATTTATATACATGTATACTTAATATATAGCAATATACTATATACAGGGAAATATTCACCCCTGTTTTATTTTCACCCCTTTCGCCCTTGTTGTCAGCGGGCAAACTTGAGGCTGGGCGATTTCATATGTTTCAAATTATCTCTCTTTAAACACAACTTTGTCTGGCGAATTCAAGATGGGATGAAAGCCTTTGCAAGTCAAGAAGGGCAAATATAAAATGGGACAAAAATAACCCTGTATAATGTCTTAAATATTGCTGAAGCTACTTTCCACTAAAAACACTAAATAGGATGTAAAGCCATGTATAATACACTTACAATACTGAAGTAAAAGTTAAATATTAGAGTCTTACTGTGAATAAATACTTCTGATGGTTTTCCAGCTGTTTAGCAACTTGTTCAATCTGCAAATAGAAATAGCATAGGAATACTCATGTACAAATATATTGCAATCAACTTTAAACAAAATTAAAATCAAAGTCCTGTAAGGACTAAAGGTTATTGTTGAACATTAGCAATCATTAACATTGAAGCATTTATAGATATAATGCTATCATAATAGTACCAAATGAATGAAGTAAGTCAATTAGACATCTGATTCAAATCCCTGTGAATAATGAAAGCTAAAATTAATTCCATTATTCAGTGGATAAAGTATTAAATAAATCCATTAAGTGCTGACTGTAAACAAGACCATAAAAAAATTATTGATTAAAATATAATCAAAGTCTTGTGAGTACTGAATGCAACAACACCTATGATCAAAATATTAAAAGTACATGTATTACAAAAGCCCAAAATCACTCAAGGTCAAAATCTTCTGAGTACTTAACACAGCATTAACACAACACTTATAGATGTAAGTTGCCTACTTGTCAGAGTAATAATCAAAGTCCTGCACAGTACCAAAGACTTACAGGAAGTTTGTCCATGTTTTCTATCAGGAGTTTCCCCGCCTGGTTCTCGTCGAACTCCATCAGCTGGACAATCTTGTCGCTGATGGAGGTGAACAAATTGTACTTATGGATCAGCTGAAAGACGTCCGTGTTCTGTAGTCTAACAAAGACCAAACCATGTACAAGTTAATTAGTAATCAAGTAAATCTTTAGTTTCTTCTTATGTCATTTTTAAATTATTACTAAGTTAACTGTGTTAGGCCAAAAAAATTATCTTTTCTTTCTCAGGCAATTAATGAATTGATAATTAGTTAACAGATATGGCCAAAACAATTAATCTTAAGTTTCTCATGCGGAACATTTCAAAATAAAATGTTACAGGTATTTAACTTTTATTATAAGATTTCTAAAAGGCAATCACTTGGTTTTTATATTCTAACTAAGAATTGAATTATTTTCCTTTTCAATATGGCAAACATTTCATGATGTGGCAATGAAAGATAAATTCAAGATGCTTCAATTTAACAATCTTCTAAAAAAACTTTAAAAATATAAGAAATTAGATTGTTTATGAACTAGCTTATTCCTAAAACCTCTCAGCATCATGCAGGCAGCTTGATGAAACATTCAATGATCATGAAGTTCTAATCAAGGTATAATGAACTGTCATTATGAAGCATATAACCTCATAGTTGAGGTATAATGAATTGCCACTAAGAATACCGGTAATCATCATGATTTCATTATATTTTGCCCAAGAGCTCCAACATGACTCTATCTAGAACACCTTTTTAGGCCATTATTGATCTTCAAATTAGATGCCTATCTAAAAACTGAGTAAGATATGATGTAAAAGAAAATGCTTAATGAGAATGACAAATGACAGGGCTTCCACAACATTTCATTGGTGTAAAAACAGATTCAGTACTTTTTCTGAGATTTTTTAATCAACAAAAAAAAATAAATGTGGTTTTCTCTTCTGAAAACAATTTGATCCCCCTCCCATCTGATATTCAGACCCAAGTAAAACTTATTTTTTATTAAATAGATAAGTGATAAAATTAAATATTTTTATTGATTTAAAAAAAAATAGCTGAAAGGGAATATTAAGTTTAGTAAGAAATTGCTTAATAAAAAATAATACACATTTTCTATCTAAAAAAGTACCAGTAGTTATACTATATGGTTAGAGATTTCAAAGTACAGTACCTGCAACGATCATGATTGGATAGGATAAGATTGACACACGATAGAACAGTAAATACACACGATATGATAGGATTGGTACACCATATGATAGAATAAAAATAACGTTGCAGGTACAGTAAATTCACTAAATAATCTATAATGCACCTGGGGAACAGGTACATGCATGGCTTCCTATACAGATACTACACTAACTATAATGTAATAACAGGACTTAATGTATAGAATGCATTAAGGTAAAATGTCCTGTTTTTAATGATATTTTAGGGCACTCGTGAGAAATCAATTTTAATTCCAAAAGTTTTCATGATATTTGATTTATGTTCATATCAATATTAAATCAATTAATAGCTACTGGTATTATTATTTATGACACAGTAAGAAATGAAAATTAATTTTGCTAGATGTTGTAATGTTTCCGCAACCCACTATACAGTCATGTATATCAGCAAAATTGAGAGATGGACAGACAGATGGACAAATTATCTGTGTATGTCCTTAAAAACATTACTAGATTCATGCTATTGAGCACTCCTGCCCCTTTAAATGTGCCCATTATGACATTATTCAATCAAATGGAAATCAAAGACTTTGCTAAAGTATTTTTTTCAAATGTTTAGTGAAGTTTTCAAATGTTTAAGCAATGATAGCACAGCATTACAACTCATGATGCATTGAACATGTATCAGAGGTCTTTTAACATTGCTATCTTTTCTAAATTTGAAAGCATGCACTTGGTTTTTTATTTTTACATGTAGCTTTCCTAAAGGACTGGGGCACTCAATAGAATGAATGCAGCTGTATTTGCCAGCAGTACATTAAATATAACATAAAGATGATATTCTCAAGATTCTAACTATTAAGAACTAGAGGTTTTCCTGATACCAAAAATAGACAACAGCGCTATCATGCAGTTTTACCTCTCTTTGGATTTTGCGATTGAGCAGTACCTATTATTAAATGGATATAATTTGGTAATAACAATAGTAAAACACAATAATTTGCATGCTTTACAAAGGAATTTCATACGCAACAACAGTCAAACTTGCCTAACATGTCTTCATAATCTGACACTTGTTTATTCTTGACTGATAATAAATCCAAAGTTATTTTTTAATTTGTACAGACCCCAACACATGCTACTCCACCTCTTCAATGAACTGTACCATTCTGTGCAAGAAAAGAACCGTACCGTTCACAAACAGAAATGTACTGTTCACAAAGCAAACTGTACCATTTACAAAGTGAACCATACCGTTAAAAAAGCGTACCGAGCCGTGCAACTGCACCAGGTGTTGTAGCACGTTTCAGGGTCTGTATATATGATTGTGTTCATATACTGTAATCAAACTTTTATATGCAAATACTTGATATGAAGTGGTTCGATGCGACTAACTTTTGTGACTTTTAAGTAGCCTTATTAACAAAAGTGTTGCTATTACAACCAAATAACTAGAACTGGACTGGTTTGCGGCGAAAAATAGTTGCAACTTCAAGGCTCTTGCAAACCTTGCAATAATTTCTTAAATGCGAATAAAACTAGGTTTACAATATCTAATAATTATATCAATGTATAAATTAAGAAGCAAGTTTGAAGTAAACAGGTTTAACTGTGTAACATTCATATCATATTTTCGACATATACAATGTACTGTGATTCCATCATTATTTTTTTTTTACACACATTTTTATGGATTTTGCTGAAAAGCAAAGTTCAAATTAAATGCTTATCAAAATAAGAAACCTGTCAGTGACAATATTTTGTAAATACTAAAGCTAATTTGTGAAAGATTGTCCTAAAAACTATAACTAAATTTTTCAAAGTTAATGAAAACTGATGCCCACAAATATTGATGAAACCACAATATTTCTAACACAGTATATTGAGGTCTATAGTTTACATAATTAAGAATGTATGAACCATCACTCTGGGCAGTGAATTATCAGACATATATCTGTTGCAGTAAAATGGTTATAGTATCTATTATCAAGGCTGGTTTATATCATGTTGTTACAAGCACCTGACATTATAAATCTTTCTCATAATAAAGAAGATATAGTTACCCTCTACCTAATAAAACATGTATTATTAGGAAGAGAGTAGATAAATTATATATTATTATCAGAAATATATATAACGTCTGGTGCCTGTGCATATTGTCACTATATAATTATTTATAAATTGATGTAGGAATCTTACAGGCTTAATAAATTTTGAAATACACAGGGTTTGTTTGCATGGTTTGTATTACATTTATTACACTGTCATGCTAAATATACTTTGTATAACTGTTCAATCAAAGTTCACACATACTGAGGAAGATTTCTGATGCTTCATATGAAAGATACAATAAGAATTGATATGAATATCTTTTTTTTGTTTTTTTTGTTAAATTGACCACCTTTTCATATCATTCAACAGTGGGGGAGTGACATAAGTGGGGGAGTGACTCATAGCGAGAACACTTCATTGTCTCAGTATTCTTATCAAACTTTGATTTTCATTTACCATTGATAGTAGCTAAATATCAAACCATTAATTGCAATGCATTTTAATTGGTTTCAATTTCCTGGGGTTATTTACGCCGGTGGTTAAGTTTGCTTTTTGTATAGTCAAACAATACATCTGGGCTATTAAATATGTGGCTGCATGATTTACCACTCAAGTTTTGATTTTTTTTACAATATGCGTGGGGTTATTTTCTGCGGTTTTAACCTTACAGCGTAAATAGTGTAAATTTCTCCCATGCATAAATAACCATTTTAAATTTACAGTGTAAGTTTCTTAGTTTCAGATAAATGGATCAGAAATAATTTCTTATAATTTTCAATAACTTAAATTGAAAGGTCTTTACTTGTCACTCTAGTTGTGAATAATTGCCTTAAACTACATTTTCTAGACTTCTTCACTTTACAAACTGTTGCTAACAGGTTTTTTTCTGAGCTGTCTATATATAATACTTCAAATAGTTCAGATAGAATATCTGTACTTTTGTTGCTTAGTTTAGACTATAAAACATTTTACAGTGTCATATAAGGTGTCTACCCTACTTACTTCAGATAAATGGCCAAGCTTTTTTCATACTGCCTTTCAAGTGTATACCTGTAAAAATAATGAAATTAATGGATGTATCTAATTTCATGCCATAAAATTTACATCAATAAAGAACTTATCGATATAACAACATAATGATGCTAACCGCAAATTGTTAAAAAAGGTAGACTGTCTACAGTGTAATTTCATGAATAAGCGGTGGAACAGCACAGGTGACCATCTAATGATGAGGATATTAGAAAATTGTCTCGGCGCAATAATCTAAACTGAGCCGAGAAATTATGGCTATTTGTTTTCAATTTCTTTTTTGATGTTTACTTTAATTTTTTTTATATCATAAAATAAATGCTGATTGCATTTCAGCAATATTTTCCAGCTCAATACTACGAATAACTTACAGCTCCCCGAGCGCCCTCAGAAGCACTGTGTTGTTCCGTTCTCGGTCAAGTCGATCGAGCGTGGCAGTGATAATTGTCTGAACGTTATACAAGTTTGATGGCCATTCCTTCACCAGGTTCAGAAATTTCTTTAAAATGAAAAAATATCTTAAGTATCAGGATAGATTTTATCATACTGGGATTTGTTAGTATGAGCAAAATATTCGTCAAAGATACAAGTAGGTTTGAACTAGCAAACAAACCCAATGGACACTGTTCTAATTTCTGTGTATTTAGGCAATCTCTGATTATATATTTCTAATTACTTCTCATTATACTAAGCACAAATCTTTAACTTTTTTTTTAAACTGCTGGCTACTATTTTTCAATGCTGTTCATTTCATCTCAAATAATTACACAGATGTGATAATGCAAGTATTTATGGACTTGTCAAAAAATTTGAACTGAGTCTCTGATAAAAAAAGAGTAAGAGGTACTAAAAAGTTTAATACTTGTATTTCTTCTCACCTCACAGTCTGTGTTGAGGAAGTCATTCAGAACAAGTTCATAGATTGCAGGTGAGAGCTGGGGCTCAGTGCGGGGAAGGTAGGGGGCTAATGCCTGTAAAAAAAGAACTCTTTTACAAATTATAAAACTCCTTATGGAAACTATGACATTGATTATCTTGGCCATGCTTATACAGTATATGGAAAATGGGGGTTGGAAATATGGAGCCAACAAACCTCCAAATCAATTTTCAATAAACGAAAAACAGTTTAGGATTTTTTTACAACACTTTTAAATCTCCTGTTCATATCAATGTCAAGAATTTTAATACAGTTACTCAAAAATACCTGAAGCAGTTATTTCTGCTCTGAGGACTTGAAATCTAGTGAATAATTAGGGTCATATATTTAACAAACAGAATTCCCAACTTCCAATAATCAAAGTCCCAAAAGCCATGACATTCACAAGGCAGCTCTTGCTTCTAAACATAACAACTTTCATGGTGAACATTTGCAATCTTGACATTACTAAAGCTGCATGGTATAGATCTGTCATAAAACAGTTCATTTTGGAAAAAAATTGATATCAATATGAATAGTTTTAAAAATCTGTAATTCAATATCCTTTCCAATTAATGATAATTGTAACGGAAATCATGTTTTGTACTAATCAATAAAGATCTAAAGATTACGTACAAACTAATCACACAACATTGTAAATACAAACAGAAGTATTAAAAATAGGTAGATTATAGAAAAATAACCTTTAATTGTCTCAATTTTTGAAACTTCCATGTTTGCTCTTCCCATGATTCTTTATTTTTACCCAGAATTCTTGGGCACTGTCTCGCTGCTTCTTCATAATTTCCCTCCTCCAACAAATATTCTAGATATTTCATAGCAACTCCCTATAAGTCAAAGACACACAATAATTTTTTAAAAATAATAATTTGCATGAATATGTAAATTGATAAAAAAAAGTATGTATTTCTAAATTATAATTAAAGTTTATTTCTTGAATCTCACAAAAATCCTGGAAAGTATTACATATACTTTGAGTGTTTTTTGGGGGTAAAATTTAAATGTTAACATCCATTCTATTATAATTTTTTCAGTAAGTTTTGTAAATATAACACTTACCTTTTGAGTCAATTTACGAAGAAGATGCTCATTTTTCTCAGCAACTTCCATTGCTTCCTAGAAAAAATCATGAAAAATATATTAACAGTTTTTCAAAAAAATCATATACCATTAATCTAACCCTTTTGCTTGCTTAATCTTCATCTCTCCATTAATTTGTAGTTATAGAATTTCATTAAAAGCCACAGCCCATCATAAAACACCTATATAATTAAATACAGTTGAATGTTGATATCTCGAATACAATTGATATTATGAAGTGATTTGTAAGTCCCAACCATTTATTTTTTAAGTATTTTACCCTCGATATCTCAAAGTTTTTAACTGTGTCTATAAAAATATGGCATGCTCGGATAGTTACCTCAAATTCTTCACGCTCCAATAACCAGGCCACATGGTCGTCCGTGTCGCGTTCCTTGGACACAATGATGTCTTTAGGACTGACTATGTAGAATAGATTCTCGTCCTCTATAGTCTCTGTTAAAGAGACAACAAAAGAGAAATTACATCAAACAATTTCAAAGATAATTATCAACTAATTACCAAAACTACAAAATTACCACTAGTTCCTCTTTCTCTCTCTTTTTCTTTAACTCTCTCTCTTTTATTCAAGCACTAATTTGATTTGAAATTTCTCTTTCTTTGTCTCATATTTCAGTTTTACTGTTCTTTACTCTCTCTCTCTCTCTCTCTCTCTCTCTCTCTAAAAATAAGCTGTGAATTGTTTGCATATAATTTGGACTTTAATGGCTATTCTGTTTGAACTATACATGTACAAGGGGGTTGGAGGCAAGTGTAGAGAAAGGAGGGGAGGAGTGTTTGTGAAATGGCAGTCGTAGTGAGTGAAAGAACCAACCTGAGACTAGTATTTCTGAAACATAGTCAATTTAGTCTAATCAGTGCTCTGTTAGGTTAATGATCCTAGATAACTGTATATCCGGTAATTTTTGCGATGATCTAGTTTTTGCCTTTTTCGTGATCTCTTTTAAATTGCAAATATCGGTAATTGAATACGCAGAAATTATATCCTGTATCATTTTCTAAAAAATAAACTTTTTAAATAACTAAAAACTGACGCAAATTAAAATGTTACGGATTTGCCCTAATTTTGTGGCCCCCCCCCCCGATAAACAGTATCTTTAATTAGAAGCGTATTATAGTACCTTATTGACAAGTACATGTAGTTATTCAGGTTGAACTTCATTGATACATAATGAAATCATTACCCGTTATAAAAATGATGTTCTATGTCACAGAGACAGTATTTCAATGAAGTGAACATAATGAATGTCATTTATCAAATTTTTTTTACCAGTGATACACGATTCTTCCTCCTTAATGAATCTATCAGGGTTGTCAAACACTTTAAAGACCGAGCAAAAACTTTGAAATGATTTACTGTTTCACTAACCGATTTCTAACAAATTTCAATGCCCTGCTTAACTTATTTCCTAAGAAAAAGAGATTCTGTAGATTCCTTATTTTACATGAGTATTAATTACATAATTCTGCCAATTTGCATTTATTCATGAATATTAAATCGCAAATGCCATATTCTTATCTCAGTTTTATATAGTTCACATATGTCAGAAAATATGTGAATATTACTTCATATTAGAAATACAGTAATAAGTAATTAACAGATCCTTCGTTATATGGTTCTTACCGAGGTGGTAGTCGCTGGGTTTGTACTCCTGGAATCCACGCACTGTAAGTGCGTCGTTAGAAATCTCCTCAAAATACTCCATATGTGGTTCCACTATCAGCAGGTGTGGTCGCTTGGAGACCTGTCTGTTTCCCTAGCAACCAAAGAAACAGTGAATTAAGATATGGTAAGCATAAAAAGGTATAGGTATATTTTTCTAAAATAAAGACCTTGATCTGCTGTTTTTGGTTAGATACGGTAAGCATTGGATGGTTTTTATCTGACCCTGTTGCTTAATAATTAATGGCTATCAATTACATGTAAGTGAGTAGAGAAACTTACTAAAAATTAATTCAGTAATAAATGTCACCTGAATGCTACTGATGCTTAAATAACAAAACATCAGTTATGGTAATCTATGTAATTCTTAGTTAGTAGATTACTTTACTGAACAGAGGGTTACCGGTAAATGACAAAAATCAGTGATCTCTTATCTGATAAAATTATATTTTGATAGAAAAAAATCTTGAAGGTCTGCTGAAAACATGCTGTAGTGAACAGCAATGATTTTTTTCAGAGTTACCTCCTCTTGCAATTCTTTTTCAAAAGTCAAAATGACCAGGCTTTCCCCAAGTGGAGAAATCCCACAGGCGAAGGAATCAATCGTAAACATGGCCGCTGCAAAGAAAAAGAATCAAACATGTACCCGGTATGTTACATTTCTAAATTGATATAAAAGTAAAGGCAAAAAATAAAATCATGCACAAAGCACACTGCCTTTTGAGAATTGTGTCTGATAAAACCTGTGTATGTACTTTACAATGCATGTAACTTGTTAGTTTTTATACTATACCAATAACTTATAGTATAGTGTCATGTAATTTCTATTATAAAACAACTTTACATACATGTACAGTAAATATTCACTGTTAAAACTATACAAAATATGTAACTTACTGATTTCTGATAGGTACATCTATACAATACATGTAATTTACTGATTTCTGATACTGTACATCTATACAATTTATGTAACTTACTACATGTAATTACTGTTAAATCTATACAATACATGTAACTTACTTATTACTGTCACATCTATGCATGTAACTTACTAATCTCTGTGACAACTTTAACACATAACTTACTGATTTCCACATATTTCTCAGGGAGGTCCCTTACATCCCTCTCTGCTCTTTCCTTGACTTTACACACCTGAAACAACAGTCTCAATTCATTATCAACAAAATTAAGATTGTGATTTTGATTATAAACATATCGCTACATGTACACATGCTAAATGTCCTTTAAGAAGGCTGGACGGTAAAAGCCATATTCAGACTATGTTAATCTCCATAAAATAAAGAACTCTGTATAAATACATGTATATTTACATTTTCCAGTGTCTTTGCCTGTGATAACACTACATATCGATTTTGTACTATATAACCCATAATACAAATGCCGCCAAATTGAGGCGCCAGCGGGGTTTGCTTATTTATATTTAAATATTTAATCGTACGATGGCTAAAAATTATATAAATATAAGTAATAAGGAATCATTCTTTGAATATTATGAGGTGATAATTTCGGTCGGGGCGTGATCAAATCTATCATAAAGCCCTTCGGGCTTTCTTGGATTTGATCACGCCCCGACCAAAATTATCACCTCATAATACTCAAAGAATGATTCCTTATTCCTTATATATAGCAAAATATTCAAAATACAGTAATGCTCGCTTATAATAAAGGTCGGGCAATTTTGCTTCATTATTTCCATTAGGTTCACAACATGTTTAAAACCAACAGAGAATCAAATGAAACTCAATTCACTATAACGTCATTTCATTAGGTGTACCTACTTTCACTTTGTCTGCCCAAGCCAGGAGCAATGTATGTCCATCCTTCCAACACATATTGCATTTGTATTGGTCTGGTCGATAGCTAATAATAGAAACAAAATAAATAAAACTTCAAATAATGTTAATTTACCAGTATTGAAACCATCCTTTATATTTCGAATACTGTAAAAGTTGTTATTGACACTGGTGATTATTTAGTACGATTTTTCTACAGTCAAACGGTAAGCATGGTATAAAATATGAGGATGCGTGATTCACCACTTTAAAGTTTTGATCTTGGGGGTACAATTTGTGCTTACCTGTGGTCTTTACTGATAAAAGTGATTCTACTCCTGGAGGTCATGTCAAAAATCTTCACCCCCTGAAATCAGTCACATTGTGCATTGTTAAAGCAATACACAGCTTCCTCAACTAACCATATTAAAATCGTTTGACTATCTTACTTACTCTAGATTTCTTTTTTTACAGAATACTTAATTCCGTGTTCCAACCATTTTGCACCAAATCGGGAAAATATAAAATCGCTAACAGCATTTTTTTATGATATCATAGTTTAATTTAGTTTACATCTGAAGAATATGAAATGGGAAACACCAAATTTTTATAACGATTGTTTCATTTAGTTTTAAAATTACTGGGTATATCTGTTTGAAGAATTAAAGCAAGATTTTAAAAACGGCTAAACATGCTTCCCACGATTTTACACAGATATCAATTCCTCATGTTTAATTAGGAATCTACAGTACTTATTAGAATTGCATATGCACTACATGTACTTACTAGAATTGCATATGCACTATCAAGGAAAGAATTTAATTGAATGCTTCTTTTCAAATCAGGAAAAACAAAAGTTCCAAAAGTTAAAGCGTGAAATAGGTCAAGAGAAAGTGTTTATGTTCAGAGGCTCTGATATAACAAAGGATTTTTTGATTCAAGCAAGTAATAAATTTCTCTATTTTTTATCAATCATGAGACTACTAAAATCAATTACACCTTATGTTTTCTTGCATTCAATTGTGAATCTACAGAATTGCTCTAAGTATAAGTACATGTACAACTAGTAGACTAATTGTTCTCGAACAATTAGAGGTCTTTCCACCTCATTGTTTTCTATGTTTGAAATAAGATTGCTTCAATAGAATAAATTATTTTTTCGGCGTTACTTCATAAAAAAGTGTCAAACGATGAAGTATGGAATTTTTTAATGCTTGACCTTGACCTTTGACCTTCATGTCATTTTCATCTGACAAGGTAGACTCTTCAATACCAAATGGCCCGATGTATCTATGATTATTGATTCAAAAGTTATTTGTGTTTCTCTATTGAATGTTCAAAACTTCAGGGGCAATAACTGCTAGAAAGGGACTTTGGACCCTGTCGGTATGAATAGATTGGAGAAGCGTCTAAGTATACTGAATACATTAGTAAAAGTTAAGTCTCTATCTCTAATGGTTAATGAGGAGTTGCGATAACAAGCATTTTGTACAATAGGGGCAATAACTCTATAATTGTTACATGGTAAGGGTCAAAGGGTTATATTTTGAAATGTCTTAAGATGTCCTACTACATCCATGAAAAAGTTTTTCTCTACCATCCTAAACAAAAGAGATACAAAAACTCATTAAGAGAGTTTCAAATGACCTTGACCTTTGACCTTTATGTTATTTTGTTTGGCCAAGGTAGACGCTTCCATCCCAAGTGGTCCGAAGTCTCTAAGATAAGTAATAAAAAAGTTTGAAGTGATTTTATGGAAATGTAAATACTTTCAGGGGCAATAACTTCTAGATTTGGACCTCAGATCCTTTCGGTATGAATAGATTGCATTGAAGAACCGTCTATGTGTACTGAAGACATTGGTAAACGTTTCAAGTCTCTATCTCTTATGGTTTCAGAGGAGTAGCGATAACAAACATTTCGTACAATAGGGGCAATAACTTTGTGTTTATTCAAAGGTATGAGCCGAGGGGTTATATTTTAAAATGTCTTAAGATGTCCTAATACATCCATGAAAAAGTTTTTTCTCTATCACCCTTAAAAAAAGAGATCTAAAAACTCATTAATTAACAGATTTTTAAATGACCTTGACCTTTGACCTTTATGTTATTTTGTTTGGCCAAGGTAGACGCTTCCATCCCAAGTGGTCCGAAGTCTCTATGATAAATAATAAAAAAGTTGGAAGTGGTTTTATGGAAATTCAAATACTTTCAGGGGCAATAACTGATAGAAGGGGGTCTCGGATCCATTCGGTATTAGTGGATTGAAGAACCCTCTAAGTGTTACTGTTTTAAGTATCTATCTCTTATGGTTTCAGAGGAGTAGCGATAACAAGCTTTTCGTACACAAGGGCAATAACTTTGTAAGTTCTGGGAGTTATCAAGCAAAGGGTCATTTGGTACCATAACTTTTAATGGCCAATAACATAAAGAAAAAATTGTTTCAATATCTCTTGAAACAAAAAAGCTGTCTTTCCACCTCATTGTTTTTTTATGTTTGAAATAAGATTGCTTAAATAGATTAAAGTATTTTTTCTGCGTTACTTCATAAAAAAAGTGTCAAACAATAAAGTTTGCAATTTTTTTACTGCTTGACCTTGACCTTTGACCTTTATGTCATTTTGTTTGGCCAAGGTAGACGCTTCCATCCCAAGTAATCCGAAGTCTCTATGACAAATAATAAAACAGTTGGAAGTGATTTTATAGAAATTTAAATACTTTCAGGGGCAATAACTACTAGAAGGGGACCTCAGATCCTTTCGGAATGAATAGATTGAAGAACTCTCTAAGTATACTGAAGACATTGGTAAAAGTTTCAAGTCTCTATCTCTTACGATTAATGAGGAGTAGCGATAACAAGCATTTTGTACAATAGGGGCAATAACTCTGTTAATATTTAAAAGAAAAAGCCAAGGGGCTATATTTTAAAATGTCTTAAGATGTCCTATTTCATCCATGAAAAAGTTTTTCTCTACCACCCTTAATAAAAGAGATCTAAAAACTCATTAATTCACAGATTTCCAAATGACCTTGACCGTTGACCTTTATGTCATTTTGACCGGCCAAGGTAGATGCTTCCATCCCAAGTGGTCCGAAGTCTCTGAGACAAATAATAAAAAAGTTGGAAGTGATTTTATAGAAATTCAAATACTTTCAGGGGCAATAACTACTAGAAGGGGGCCTCAGATCCTTTTGGTATGATAGACTGAAGAACCCTCTAAGTGTACTGAAGACATTGGTAAAAATTCCAAGATTCTATCTCTTATGATTTCAAAGGAGTAGCGATAACAAGCTTTTCGTAAACAAGGGCAATAACTTTGTAAGTTCCGAGGGTTATCAGGTACAGGGTCATTTGGTATCATAACTTTAAATGGTCAATTACATGAAGGAAATATTGTTTCAATATGTCTTATAATAAAAAAGCTGTCCCTTGGAAAATAGAGAAAAAAAATAAGAATAAAAAACATAAAGAAAACAAAAGGTCTTTCACCTGAAAGGTGGAAAGACCTAAATACATGTAGAAGTAGAATGAAATATTCACATGGTCGTTTGTCCAGGCAATGAATTCCCCCTTCCACTTGATCTCACGGATAAGTCCCTCCCCTTGGTGTAGAAGGGTAGACTTGTGTCTGTTAAACAGGCCTCCTCTCTCATTTAGGATCAACTGCAGAATAAAGAAAATTTATGTTAATGGTATTAAATAAAACATAACTCTCCTTTTTTTCTTAATTTTCAAACAATCCATCACTCCTACTCATTTTCATTTTCTCTTGTTTGTATATTCTTCCTCATAATTTCATTTTTCAGTGTCTATCTGTAAGCTCTCTCATTGTTTCTGTTTTCTCCTTTTTTCTTTCACTCTTTCTCTCTCTCTCTCTCACCTTGTCATCTCCTGTAACAAAGTTTTTCCCACTGCCATGCTTGCCAAACTTGGGATCTATGGCAACAGCCTTGACCGGTCGGTCAAAGTTCACAGTCTGGTTGTTGTCAGCTGTATACAGTCCTGAGATCATCACCTAGGTAACACAAAAATCCCACATACAATTGATCTTCTTGTCTAACTACATGTATCACTCATGAAGTGAACAAATATAAGTGAACAAATATCCGGATTCTGTATTGAAAAAATTTAGATTACTATGAAGTTGTTTAAATTTCAGGGGAAATGGGACCGTTTCTGTGGATTTCAATTTCCTGGATGTTAATAGATTTAACTTGTACGCAGATAGAACATTTAATAGCTGTCATTCAATGGTAACTAAGAAATTAACAACAATTAAGCCATCCAAAATTCTACTTGTTCCACAGCAAAAGGAGCAAGCACAGTAACAAAGTGTCAGTTTCATGAAGTACTGGGATCTTACTTACTCTGCCATCGTCGGAACAGCTAGCAATGTGGTCGCCTTGGTCATCAATGCTCAGCTGGTTCACGGTCGTTGTGTGCTAAAAATAGAACTGCACATTATAAATAAATTTTTAAACTCCAACATGAGGCATTAAATTAAAAATTCAATGCATGGTATTCAATTATTGTGCATAATTGACAAATTTGTAAGCATTACATAGCAAGCACCTGTCAAAGATTATCATACATGAAAATTCAAATTGATTTCCTAATTTGATTTCCTTGTTTGGAATTTCTACTAGTTTTGGTTATTGTGTTAAAGAAATAATAAAAAAAATTTTCTTTAGCTATGGCCTAGGGTGTTTACAACCTTTAGCCTAATTTCTGACACCAGCACAAGCAGAATCTCGTTGCATACTCATACTTACTGCAGCTAACTCAATATCAATCAATAAATCTACTAATTCCTATGTTTAGCCATATTTGTTGCTTAACAATTAATTCTAATCTGATTTTCTAGTTTGAGAGAATTTCAACCTATTCTGTGTGTAAAAGAGATATGCCACATTTCTTTTAACTCTGGTTAGGATGTAAACACCCTTTAGCTTAATTCTTTCTAAGCTGATGGCTCGATCAATATTTGACCTCAGCAGAAGCAGTATTTGTCTCTTTGCATACCCATACTTACTGCAGCTATCTCTTTGTCTCTGATTGCATTCCCAGCCCATACTTACTGCAGCTATCTCTTTGTCTCTGATTGCATTCCCAGCATGGTCAAAAATATGGATCATTCCCCAGTGGGTGCCTACCACCAAAAACTAAAAATAAAAATAACTCAGATAATCTGTACAATTCATAAATTCTTCATATTTGGCAAGAATAAAGTATAGTTTCCCACTGGATTTGAGACATATTTAAGCATTTTTAAATAAATTCTTAACACATTAAGGGATGTCTTAATAATGATTGAAGTTCTTCTGAATCAAATGGGAATTTGCTTTAGTGATTAAGATATAGAAATATTTCATTCATAATTGTTTTTTTCTATCTTTCATTGATATGAGTAAACCAAAAGTTTTTAAAATGATATGTAACACTTGCCCCAACAATCTCGTCATTACATAAACATGTATCATAGAAAAATGGAGACCAACTTTTTGATTATTTATCATTAATGTTTTTTATTAATGGATTGTAGTACTAGTAGGAAAGGAGGAATGAGTATATAAATACAATGAAAATATATGGCTGGACTGGGAATCAAACCCTGGACCCCTGCAATTCTAGTCAGGAGCTCTCCCAATGAGCTACCCAGGTTGATATCCATGATCCATATAGCCCTATAACTACATGTACTATATATACAGGATAAATATAGTTTACTCAGATCTTACCTTTGAGTGCACTGCGAGACAGCTGACACAGTCCTTAGACAACAATTTGTTCTTCATGTCATTTCCAATCCTTTCATATTTAAGTGTTGGTTCACAGTCCTTTAAAATATGACAAACAGCGTATAAACACTTGAGTGTATAAATAAGCCTAAGTTCAAACAGTCAAAGGTTATGCATGTGGTACATATGTATGAAGTTATGTGGTTTTGTCCCATTACATTAGCTCTATTATTAGAAAGTTTCAAACTCGCGGATATATCAGATATACCAAAGGAGCTCAAGTTTTATGCATGTCTTCAACTTCCTATAGACCGACTTACCTCTTCTGATTCTTCGCTACTTGTCTCCTCCTCATCTTCCGATTTCTGTAAAATAGAAAATCATTTAATTAAATAAACAATAAATGCATATATTCACCATGACATACAATAAATATATATTTATTTACATCAACTTGAGGTTCGTCGGAGGTGGAAGTCGCCATTTTGTATTGTCACATGACCTGGCTCGGAAATACTCGGCGATAATTGATCGGTACTGAAAATCACCGAGATGTTACGAGTGCTTAAATATATTAAACAAATAAATGATTTTGCATCGAATTATCATTAATAATGATATGGTGTATACCAATCTAGTTAGGTATTTCCAAAAAATTCAAAGACATTTGTTTAAGGAAAAAAATAACCAAGAGTATTATTTGGAACTCTTTTGTTTTGTGTATAAATCTCATCAGGGGAGAACTGAGTGAACAGGGTGGAATGGGATTAAATATATTTTGTAATGTCATTTTCAATTGTAAATGTTACTTATAAGAATAACCAAATTTAATTTTAAATGCAACTTTAAACTGTAGTCAAGTTTTAAATAATTCAGCGAAAGGCTTTGTCTGTTGCCCTCTATTTCCCGCAAAAGTAAAAGCACCGCTTGTAGGAATATGACGTAATTCGGGGAAATTTGATAGCCGAGGATAGAGTTGTTTCCAAATTTAGCATCAAGACCGAAAACTGGGACTACTTTTTTCGGGTCAGCACAGTACGAAGTCGTTGTAATATTTATGTAGAGACGACTCATTAGCATAATTTATAATAGATACGTTTTCCCGGCATAAATTAATGATTATATTTGCAAATGTCAAAATAATTGAACCGTCGGAGATGAAGATTACGAAGTGTTTGTCAAAAAGGTAGGTCAATTTTAGTGATGTGTAAAAATATCCACGGTAGGTAATTTTGCGATGGAAAAAGATGCATTTTCATATATTATGAAAAAATATTAGCATAATTTATAAGTACGGATAATATATTAAGTATATATTTACTCATAAGAATTGATACAAACATATATTGTATGTTTTCTTTGTTTGGACCGAAATCGGCGGAAAAAAATCGATTGTTTTTGTCTGTGATTTTTCAAAGATGGCTGGATGCGAAGTTGGTTGCTGATGCTGAAACACCGGCGATTTTAGAAAAAAAAATCTCCATAATGTTAGGCGATGGTGATAAATCGCGTGGCATTTCCTGGAAAATAAGAAAATATTATCATAATATATAGACCTCTCCTCCTCATAAGATAATTTATTATTGGGAGTCATGATTAATATATTTTGATCATGTTGATATATGATATTGGTCTTGTGCCAATTAGATATAGGACCATTGAAATTTTTGTTTCCAAATTCTCTCAAATATAAGCTAGAAACCTTCATCATTCATAACATTTTTTTATTCATTACAATGAAAATATATTGTAGCTTTTTTTAAAGATTTCTTTTGATGTATTTTTTTATTTGTTTTTTTTTTTTGGTATATACATATTGTGGTAAATTGAATAAATGGGTGGCATTAACAGTCAGATTTCTGAATATTTATATAGGAATTTTAAATTGAACATTTCATCCTTTGCACATCAGATTATCTATATATAAATTCTGTAAAATTCAAGTTTAGCTGTCACCATTTATTTGATTGTCAATTTATATTTGAAAACAATTAAGTTTGTAATCATGGTAATGTATATTTAAGTACCGTACATTAAATGCATGAAAGTATACCTTGCAGTTATAGTGGTCACCAATTCTAAGTTTTGCTGTTTTGGCTGAATCTGGAGTACGTCAAAATTCAACAAAAAAGTTATAGATTTGAAACAGGTCCCATGCCTTTCTATATATAGCCTGTTACTGTTCTGTCACTTTCTAATGATTAAATGCAAAAATACACATATCTTTGAAAATATAACTGAAATCAACATTATCAATGTCCTGATTTTTTCATTGTCATTTGAGATGACATTTCTTTTTTGCTTGAGATATTGACGAGAACATTTACCGGTAATTTAACAGATTGTAACATGTGTAGCAGGAAGGGAGAAATATTTACGGACCAGACCGGGATTTTAACCCATAGCAAGGCCCCCTGAATCTCTAGTCAGGTGCTCTACCAAATTACTAACTGAGCTATCTGGTGCTGATATTCAAATCGGTCTGATCATCACATTGCCCCTCTGCAAATGACCATCGCCCTTGAAGATACATCCCCAGGTTCTTTCCTTTGGCATGAGTTTACCTGTCAGTTCCAGCGGTTAGCACAGCACCAAATGTGTAACAGAATGGGAGAAATAGCAAAACAAACCAGACCTAGATTTTAACCTAGGCCCCCTAAATCTCTAGTCAGGTGCTCTACTGAGCTATCTGGGCCAGGCTTCAAATCCTGGTCTGGTCCATTATTATTTCTCCCATTCTGTTACACATGAAAGGGGATCACTGCCCGTATTCTCTTGCAGACCCATACCTGAGATAGAATGGGATAGCCCAGATTGCTGCAAATATTTACAAGTGCAGACTTACATGTATGCACTGTGCCTGCATTTATATATACAGGGACAATGTTGGAAGTCTGCACACATGCGCAATCTCAACAGATACAAGACACTTAATGAAACACATGGATCAGTGGTCATTGATGTAAGATCAGTTACCCAAAGTTTGCTGGTTCAAACCCCACAGTGGTCACTTGGACAAGTTGGTGTTGTGTGTTTTGTCCTCAGACAGGGCAGTTTACTTACATTTTCTCAGTCCAACCAACTGGAATTGGTTACCGCCTTATGCTGGGGGTTAACCTGTGATAGACTGGTGTCCCATCCAGGGAGAGTCAATCACTGAATCCGCAAAGAACCACGGAAACCGGAGATACGCACTGGCACTCTGCCCCTTGATGGCTAGGGAAAGGATTTAACTTAAAGCAATATGAGCTGTATTTTTTAGAATTTTATTTTGGTGCAAAAACCTGCTAGTATGATAAGTCTGTCTGTAACTTAAACTTTTATGATAAATAAGATTTGAAAAAATCATTAATTTCTGTCAGGAGAAAGATTTCACTTATAAGGAATATATAGCAGATCAATTTTTGTACAGGACGACAATAATTAAATTTTGCTCCAATTAAGGCTTCTTAATGTGTTTTCCCACAAAAAACGGAGCTAACAAAAATTTTAAAACCATGATATTTTTTGTCATTTTAGTAGAAAATAACATTTTCTTCCAAAAAAATTTCACATGAAAATTGCAGCTCATATTGCTTTAACCAACACCAAAACAAGCAGGGATGACTGCACACTAAGCATCATAGGTGGCAATGATAATCAAGAGCTGGGATGACCACGCACTCTTTCATACCTGTCAGGTTTAACCCTTGACAATATGACTAACTACATATAAGATAGCTGCTTGCTTCAAGATTTCTTACAGAAATAGTGGTCCATACAAAACTCTGGATTGACTTGAAATTGACCCAACAAAGGGAAATAACTTTGGTCAATGTGAAAGTTGAATAAACATATATTCAAACAAAAATATGAATCTTCAGCAAGTTGTGTGTATAAGTTTCACAAATCAGCTCAGACTGGTGATGTGTTCCTGGATGTGTACAGTTTTTAAAACAGAAAATATGGCAATTCATTTAAACAAAGGTGCCAGTCACAAACAAACTTGAGATATGCTGGCAGGTATTCACTGATTTACAAAGTCTGACCAATAAATTTTTAAATTACATGCATATACTTTTCTCTTAAAATTTCAGTGTTATCACTGGCAACATACTGTTGAATTTAAATCTAATCAAAATCAAAATCATTTTAATTGGAGGGGCGGGGGCAAATTTTTGGTGGATTGTTGGTTATTTGATTATTCTTTTGGAGAT
Source organism: Magallana angulata (assembly GCF_025612915.1). Lineage (NCBI taxonomy): Eukaryota > Metazoa > Mollusca > Bivalvia > Ostreida > Ostreidae > Magallana > Magallana angulata. The sequence goes on along the minus strand of NC_069119.1, from coordinate 33,405,820 downwards.
GTAATTTTGTGGATGCGTCAGTTTTCAGATTCAGTTTGAAAGATAACTCTCTCTTAATTTGTTTTCTTCGAGGATGTCAATTAATTCATGGGGGAGGGCTATCCACGAATACCACGAAAATTGAGCTACTTTAAATTTTTATGATTTCACAGAGCTCTAGTATTCCTCTAAAAAAATCTGTTTACAGGATGTAGGAGCAACATCATCTGCTGAATTTATTTGGTGATAAAGTGGAACCTCTGTATCCCAGAACCTTGTAATCTGACATTTGATGTATATTGACCAATCCCTGCAGTTGTAGAAATATTTCATTATCTTAAAAATACATCTTGCATCTCCATCACGAAAGCAAAAAAGTATTGCATCCTATTACAAATTTTAGAATCATGGATCTTTTTCAGAGCTTCATATGATCAATTACGTAGTTGTGTGCCATTGCAAAGATTGGATGCAATATAGAAGAAAATATTGAAAATGTCAGATTTGGAAATATATTTTGCACTATTTTTGGAATTAATCAAACGTAGGTTTATCAGTTATAAATTATTAGATTTACGGTACACCAGTTTGTGTTGTGACTATTGTAAACAGAAATTTCTACTGAAGTCTGGTATAGTACCCAGATTGTACTCAATATGTATGATGAATGCCTGGAAGTCTCTTGCTATCTGTTGCCATAGTAACCAGTGATTCATTTCAAACCGAGACTGAATTATTGAAGAGGAAAAAGAACAGAGAGATCGAGAGAGAGACCTGAAAAAACCTTGTCTCATAATAATAAAAATTGCGGAAGCACAGTCTGTGAGTCCCCTTTGTGTGGCCTGATTAGTAATTTCTGCATAATATTGGTAGGAATAATCAATACGAAGCTGTGTCTCAGGAGATTTATAGAGCTGGGGTGTATTAGTATTGAAAAGCATCCCAATCAATACCATTACTGGAGCTCATTTGGTGTGGGGACCTTTAAGGGGGAATTGTAGTATAAAAGGGGGTCAGCTAAGGGGTACTCAGATAAAAAGCATTAGGTTGTTGCAGATGAATTAAAAAAAAGGGTTATGATTTAACAAAAAAATATGGGGTTAAATAAATTGGATCTTGAAAAATTATGTTTATTAATTGGAACATAATTATGATAATGTTGGACTAACAGAGAGAATTGCTAGCAGTGGTTATTGTTCTTGACGCTAATTATCATTGTGGGTATTTATACATTTCAGGTGTCAAGATTCCTTTTATAGATAGCGGGTTGTGCAATCATTGATTTTAGGTACTCTATTCTGGCTCTGTACTATATCCACTCATTAACTTTTGTCGTATAAGGACGGGGAATAGAAACCAAGTCAGTATTTTTTCTAGACTATCTATCTTAGCAAAGGAGTACAGAAACGGGGGTAAAAGAAGCAAATTAATGGAGACGGAGAGTTAAAAGGAAGAGGCTTAATTTTCTCCTCAAGTCTCTTATTCGGTAGTTAAGGATTCAGGAATATTGCAACATGATTAAATGCAGCAATTTATGTCTCTCCTCCAAGAGAGATCAATAATTCAGAATATTTGCACAATGCCAGCAGTCCCGACACTAATTACGAACTGATTGTCTAATTTATGTACATTTATGAAGCCTGGATGAGTTTTCCGATCAAAGAAAAAGCAATGAAAATGCATTCCACGACAAAAAATCAATAGCACAGGGTTTTTGATTTGAGCTGGATATGAGGAATTTTACTTGATTCATCACACAGACCTAGGCTTGCTGTAGGATAATTGCAGGTTTCCATTAGACAGTTGTTGCTTTGAAGATGGTAGAGAATATGGGGATTCTCCTGGTGCCATATAATTTTGTCTTATGATAATTAATACTCATGTAATAAATGTCGTATTTGAATGCTACCAATATTAAAGGAAAGATTTATTCAGCATAGTTTATCACCAGATATATATATTCCTTGACAAAAGTAATAAAATTTATATTTTTATGATAATAAATACTCTTTCATATTTGATAGACAAAAATGTAACAAATTCTGAAGCTTCTCTTTTTGATAAGCTTTCTCTTTCTTTCTCTCACTCTCTGTATATGTTGTAGTCGAGATATCTATATCACATTGAGACAAATATAGACTTGAACAGATTTGAAATATATAAATGTTTACTATAATAGCTCCTTAAATACCACCTAAAGTGACAAGACATTCATCTCTCTCTCTCTCTCTCTCTCTCTCTCTCTCTGTCCCTCTCTCTCTCTCTCTCTCTCTCTGGGAATAGACTATAATGTTATTCAGCTGGTCCAATAGAACGCGGGCTGGATTTCTGAGGCAGCAGTGCTGTGCCACAGTGTCATTATAATTCTGATGTATGCTGGACTAACCCGTCATCTCATCATAATATCGTAATCAGCGACTACTTATTACAATTCAATGCTTAATGAGGACTCAGAATTCTGAATTAATTAAAAGTTTTCGTGAACTTTTTTAAGGGGTATTCTTGCAATTATTTTTATTGGATATTGATAATTTTTTTTTCATCTTTTTCCAAGGACTAATAGTTGTAGATTTTGGAAAGAGTTTTTGTTTTTGTGTTTTTTGTTGAGTTTTTCAAAACCTTTGATTTTTTGAAATTTAAAAAAAAATTAATATTTTTTTTATACCTTTGTAGATTAAATGGGCTGTGAAGCATACACAATTTGGATTTTCCATGTGATGAAGAAGGAGAAGTTTTAGTGCAAATTTTAAATTTCGAAAAAACTTCAACTTGGTGCTAGAAAAACAGACCCAGTGAACGGACAGACAGGTGGACAGTGACGCAGGGAGGTCGGCGTGTGTGTGATCAGAGGTCGTAACCGTGGCGCCCGTAGTGGTAGTCCCCCCCGAGGATTCCCTATCTTACCGGGGAGACAGCATGGATGGGGACTCCAATGATGAAGGGACCGTGACCGAGTCACTCAACGGGGAGACCAAACCCGACCCCGCAAAGCTGGCTCAGACCGCCATCATCAAACAGGTCAGTTACCGCTCCAACACTTCTGTAGCTCAGGGTCCCCCCATAACAACTTCTGTCCCTCCCTCCCATTCTCTCAAAAATATAAGTCTTCACAGTTTGATTCAGTTAAATTCCCAAGCTCCATCAAAAGTATCTAAAACATGAAAACTCCTCTATTTCTTTTGTGAATTTCTGCTTGGTGAAAGTGCCTCTTCCCTGACAAGCACTCGTGTGCTGTAAGAGTGAGTCCATCTGTGAAGCTCACTGCCACCACAGGTGAGGTATTATTTATGTGATGTATGTACATTGTTTAGCATTTTCTAAACAGGTGTGCAAGGTAGCTCATTAGAAAAATCTATGTTAATATTGGAGCCGACTGGGCATTATCATCCTATTAACATCATCATACACACACTCACACTTTCTCTCTCTTCCGAAGATACTCAAAGGATTACAAGGTGCAAACTGGGGACATCAAATCTTATCTCACTACTAAGTACAGAACATATATACCCTGTATAGTGTGTAACTATGACGGCTCTTTTGCTGGCTTTATTATGTATATATAAATTAAGATATTGATGTGGACCATTTAAAATGAAAATGAAATGAAAATAATTGAGACTCTGTAATGAGATGGGTGATTATGTTCTGATAAATTTGGTATATAAATGTGGACTGGGATGTTCATATTGTGTGTGCTAAGATGGCCGATCATCCGAATGTGGCATTTGTCTGTGGATATTACAGTCGGATGGAGAGGAACCGCAGCATAGAATTCACTGCCAGGTATTTACAATGTTCAGTATACTGTCAGTATAGGAATGTTGCAGGATATTTCCATGCTTCCTGTACTTCTTCTTCTGCCAAGTTATTTCACAAACATCAGCAAAGTAATGTTATTTGAGATTTTTTGGGAAATTCATAATTTTAAAGTTTTTTTTCTTGTTACAAATCTGTACTCTGTAATAATAACATGATTAATGTAATGTTATAAATATTTCTTAACATACTTAATAGGCTTGTGTTTTTCTTAATTTTATCATGCTTGCTTTTAAACGTTGATGGGATTTTCAATATTATTTCATTCGAATAAAAGGATTTGGGTTTACCGTTTAACAGTGGTTTCAGTTTGAATGTTCTTTGATATGATTTGGTTGAATTAGAGTGGAAAAGTTCTTATTCCCAATTATTTACAAATTTTTCCCTGATAACCAACGTGGCAGTGAGGTGCTATATATATATTATTGTAAAGTAGGAAACATGCTGTAAATTCATTTATTCAAATTCTAAGAAGAAATGAATGAATAATTTTAAAGAATCACTTTACTGCAGTTTTGCATGTATTTCCCATTCAACCCAACAATGTGTAAAGAATTCACCACCTTTTGTTACTTGGATCAGGGTTATTAGAATTTAAATAACTTGTTAAATTTTGGGAATACTGAGAAAAGTATATATAAACATGCCAACACGTAAAAGTTTTTGTTTATTGTGTTTTGGCATCAACTTTATTTTTGTTGTCAAAACAGAACAGGAACTTATTGCAAGTTCTTTGCAATGTTTTAACACTGTCATCAAGTCA